>NC_056741.1:900944830-901014830 GCF_019279795.1 Protopterus annectens | reverse complement strand
CATCCATCTCTGTGAGACCCTTTTGGAGGATGCTTGTGTCAGCTGGAGATTCGATTATGGCCCCCGGTTTGCAGTCATCTGCGAACTTTGTCAGCCATAATCCCCCCATGTTAGCCTGAACCTCAGAGAAGTATATACAGAACAATAGAGGTCTCAGAACTGAGCCCTGTGGGACGCCACTTGTAGCTGGTTTGGATTCGGACATGGCACCTGCGATTCTGACCATGTGGGTTCTATCTCTGAGCCAGTTTGCAACCCATCTTGTGATATAGGGGTTGATATTTAAGCTGGTAAGCTTATTTATGATGCCCGAGTGGGGTATTGTGTCGAAGGCTTTTGCGAGGTCCAGGTAGGCTGTGTGGACTACCTTGCCCTCATCTATGGCTTTCGTAACTGTTTCAAAGAAATCAACTAGGTTTAAGAGGCAAGATCTGCCTTTAACAAAGCCGAATTGGGTAGGGTCCAGTGTCTGGAGGCTCCCAATGTCTTTGTTTATGAGTTCCATGATAATACGCTCCATAGCTTTACAGACAAGACTAGTCAGGCTTATGAGGCGATAGTTTCCGGGGTCCGTTGTGGCACCACCTTTGTGGAGTGGGACCACTGTAGCTGCACGCCATTCTTTGGGTACATATCCTGTAGTAAGGCTAAGTCTGAACAGTGACAATGTGAGGGTTCAGTTCTTCTTGGAGCTTGTGTAACACAGCCTGGGACATAGTCCGGTCCCATAGATGCTGTGTTTTTTGCTTTGGAGAGGGCAGCTTTCACCTGTGCATCTGTGATGTCAGGGAGGTTACATTCAGTTGGGATAGGCATTTGCTCCTTTGGGGGGGAATGGGGGAGAAGTTTGTGCTGAATCTGTCTGCCAGGATGTTGGCTATGTCTGTAGGTTCGGTATATTTTGTACCGTTATGCAACAATTCAGAGCATATATGGGAGTTTCCGCCCATGTCCTGACATAACTAAAGAAGGCCTTGTGATTATCTTTAGTGTCTAGGGCAATTTTTCTTTCGAAACTGGCCCTTGATGATTTTATGAGGAATCGAAGTTTCTTGCCAATACTGATCAGAGATGCTTTCCCTTTTTGGGATTTTGCTCTGTCATGTAGTAGCTTCCCCCTTCTGTTGCATTGTTTATTTATGGCCGGGGTCCACCAGACCGGTCTCCTGTTTTTGGAGGAGTGAGTCTTGGTTTTATTTGGGATAGCAAGATCCATGCATTCCTGCAGGTGCTCATAGAATGCATTTGTAAAGGATTCTGCGGATTGGGCTGTATTATCCCCTGGCCTAGGGGCTTTGAATGATTCCACCTCAGTCTTGAGAAGTGCAAAGTTGGCTTTTGAGAAATTCTTTGTAGTGATTTCCTTGGCTGGGGGTGGGGACGGGATATGGATGTCCAGGGAAATTTGTTTATGGTCTGATCTTACCAAAGAGGGGTTTACCTCTGGTGTGGAACATACAGTCCCCATGTTGGTGATGACCTGGTCCAATATGTTGCTCCCTCTTGTGGGAGTGGTGACCAGTTATTCCATTGCGTTAGAGTTTATAAATTCAAGGAACCATTGGGCGAGGGTGTTTGGGCTTGAGTAGTTTTCCCAGTCAATGTTTGGGTAGTTGAAGTCACCCAATAACATAGTGTTTGGAGAGAACTTCATATTCTCCAGTGTTCTCAGGAATGCCAAGTGGGGTTCCTGTAATAGAGAGGGTGTTCTGTAGCAGGCTACAAACTGAAAATGCAGTTTTGCCCGCTGTTAGTTGCACATGGATGGTTTCCGATGCTTCGTGCAGTGCCACTAACCTGGAGATGTAGGTATCTTTGATGAATATAGATACTCCGCCTCCTTTTGTGCTTCGGTCCGAGTTTTGGGGCCGAAACGCATGGTATGAGTTATAACCTGGTAGTGCTGGGGTGCTCTCAGGAGCCTTGAACCAGGTTTCTGTTACTGCACAGACATCAATTTTCTCCATACTGAGGAGAGCCTCGAGTGCCTGCATCTTGAGGTTTATACTTCTGGCATTGAGTAGCATTACCTTTAGTTTTTTTAACCTTGGGTTGTCTATGGAGGTGGGTTTGTCCTTTGAGCCTTGCCTAAAAAAAGGCAATATGGGGGTGGCAAGAGCCTTGGCCAGTATATGAAAGCCTAAGGGTGACAGGTGCAAGCCATCCCTAGCGACGCAACGTGGCTTGTCGAGCATGTCATCCCAGGCTGAAAGACACTGGATCCCCTTTGAATGATACCAATACTTTAGCCAATTGTTGAAACTGATCATTTTGTCTTCATACTGTGGCATCATTCTTGGTGAGGGCAAGATGCTACTCAAGATCAGGGTCATACCAGCTTGGGCTACATGGTCAGAGAGCTCATCTATGTCTCTCTTCATGTAGTCCAGGGAGGTACGTCTCAGGTCATTCACACCAGCATGGACAATGACGGAGTCATACTTGTACTTGCTTTGGAGTGACCTGAGTTGCTTGCGTTATGTGGCAGATCCTGGCACCCGACAGGCAGCTTACAGTGACCTTGTCCTTGTTCAGTCTGGTGAGCGGGACGTCAGTGTGCCGGACAATAGAGTCCCCTATAACAAGTGTATTTGGTGTGTTGTTTGGCCTTAAGGGCTGTGACTGAGGCACACTGATTTTGTGAGATATGTGATTTGTGGGTATTGTTGAGGGGTGGCTGTTGCTTGGATATCTGCTTAGGAGGTCTTTGCTGTTTAGGCAGATTTTTATTTAGAGCCTCTGAATAAGTTTTTGTGTGTTTATGTGTTGGGTATGCAGATGCAATAGGTCTGTGTGAGACTGGATTTGTGGTGTGGGTGGTTACCTTTTCCTCCTGACTGACTGTGCCAGTCTTGGGTTGAGAGAGCTCTGCCTCCAGTTTTGGCTGTGTAACTGCATCTCTCACATGTATTAGAGTTTGTTGTAAGGAGGAGAGGGTTGTCTGTGTACACAAGGCAATTGTAACATTGCCTCAAAATTCCCAGATTCACCAGCTGGACTGGAGAGTAACCTTGAAACTGACCCTTGGACATACCAGATTAGTATAGGGAACTGTTTCTTTACTGATCAGATTAGGGAAGGGAATTGATTTTTCATTTGATCAGAAAGGACCAATCGGGAGCCTAATACTTATGAGAAGTCAAGGAGGGTGTAGTGCTTTAGTTAGTTAGTGTTTCCTTATAAGAGCTGAGTAAGTGCAGGGCTTTAGAAAGAGAATAGTGATTACTTTGAGAGTTTGAACATTTCTAAGGGAAAAAGTGAAGAGCAGACTTTGTGGAGCCTGGAATAGTTTAAACCTGTTTAGGCGGCGCTGCCCTTCGCTGCTCAGTGCGCAAAACCGTGCAAAACGAGAGTTGAAGGGTTTTAAAAGAGAGAGATCAAGAAGTTTAGAATTGACCCAAAATGGCCAATAAAACTACAGCTTCTAGGTAGTAACCACTCCTCCAGGGACAGGCAGGCTGTTCAGTGTTAACCACTCCCACTGGTGAACACAGAGACTTCCCTTTAGCCCAAGCAAGCACTGGCCTTCTAAAAACTTCCAAACAGTTCAGAACAGCAAATCTGGAACTGAACTTTCTTAACTTTCAGAAAGTTGGGAAAAAAAGCAAGATTTTTTTTTTTCTTCTTTTTGTTGTAGTTTAAAGGTAGCAGAGATACACAAGCAGCAAAATAATCACAACAGTGCAATAAATGACCCCACACTTGAGTGCTAGGCCAAAATCAGGTAAAATGCAGTTTTTAGAGATAAAACAATTTTAAATTAAGTGCAACACAGGAAATGCAGTAAACAGGCTCTAGATGTGTTCCAAGTACTGTTACTGTTACAGATATAAACTTTACCAAGCCAGAAAATGCCAAAAAGTAGGCGGCAAAGCAGCAAAACTTAACAAAAAAATCAGACGAAAATACTTAAAATCACAAAAGTGGTTCCTTTTCTTCTCTCAGCGTTTTCTCCCCTTGGTAGGTGCTTAAGCAACAACTAGAAAGCCTGAAAAGACGCCAAAACCACGAGGCAGCCGGGTTTTGAGAGAGACAGATCAAGGAGTGGTGAGCACAGAGACTTCCCTTTAGCCCAAGCAAGCACTGGCCTTCTAAAAACTTCCAAACAGTTCAGAACAGCAAATCTGGAACTGAACTTTCTTAACTTTCAGAAAGTGGGAAAAAAAAACAAGATTTTTGTTTCTGTATATATATATATATATATATATATATATATATATATATAATGTGTGTGTGTGTGTGTACATATATATATATATATATATGTGTGTGTGTGTGTGTGTGTGCGTGTGTGTGTATATATATATATATATATATATATATATATATATATAGATATATATATATATATATATATATATATATATATAGATAGATAGATACATACACATATACACACACAAAGGTTATACATCCAACAAAAAAGCAAATACACCAAAAAACTTTTAAGCATAGTAAAGGAGAGTAGAGGTATAGCCAAAAGTCAGGGGGCTGGAGGGAGGGTAACCAGAACTGCATCTACATTTATAGTAAGTGTACTCAACTGTACTATGTTTTTCGTATTTCACTGTTGCAGTCATCACATCTGGGTAGATTCCCAAAACTAAGAATGGGAGGATGACTTTAGATAGCATTAGGACCAGCTATAAACACCCTGCTAGACCGCAGTGGCAAAGCCAGCTCTGGATTTAGAGAAAATTGGTAGATGGTAATGCTTGGTGAAAGTATGTACAGAACTTCAGGTAGCATCTTCAAGCATGTCTCTGGTAGGGACACCTCTGAGAAAGGCTGTAGAGGTACATGAAGCCCTGGTTGAATGGGGTCTAATCCCCTGTGGGATAGGTTTTCCGTGGTACTTAGAGCAGAAATTAATACAATGGCCTATCCATTTAGAAATGGTTTGCTTTGAAATAGCCTTCCCCTCTGCCACTGCAGCAAATGCTACCAGCAGTTCAGATTTCCTTTGAGATTTAGTCCTGTCCAAGTAAAATCTAAGTTGTCTGTGCACATCTAATAAGTACAGTAACCATTCCCCTTTGTTCTGTGGCTTAGAAAAGAAGGTTGGCAAATGAATGGACTGATTAAGAGCCACACTGGACACCACCTTGGGCATGAAAGAGGGACTGGTCCTGAGTGACACCCTGTCTCCATGAAAGATGATGAAAGGCTCCACTGCCATAAGGGCCTGTAATTCAGATACCCTTCTTGCTGAAGTGATTGGCAAAAGGAAGGCCGTTTTCCAAGAAAGGAATTTTAACTCTCCATTTGCAGCTGGCTCAAAAGGAGTAAGAGTGAGTTCTTCCAATACAAAGTACGGTCCAGGCTGGAGTTTGGGCTCCCCTCGGTGGTCTTAAGTTTTTGGCTCGTCTGAGGAACTGCTTGAGCAGTGGATGAGAGAAGAGGGGTGGATCTGTGTTGTAAAGTGATGAAATGGCTGAGGCATGAATTTTGATGGAGGACTAAGAAAGGCCCTTGTGAAGCATCTTAGTTAAGTACTGAAGAATCTGAAGTAAATTGGGCGCTGCTTTGCCCATCCCTGGAGTTTGGTTCCAGGCACAGAATCTTTTCCATTTTTCAGCATAAGATTTTTTAGTACTAGGCCTCCTTACCTCCAAAATGACATCAAACACTTGTTTACTGAGGGATGGTAATGGAGAGAGAAGGCAATTAGCCAGGCTGCCAGGTTCACGGCTTGAAGCTGAGGGTGCAGAATCTGGCTCTCCTGCTGTGACAGCAGGGTAGGGGTCTGAGGCAGGTGCCATGGAGACAGCAGTGAAACTGCGCAAGAGGGGTACCAGTGTTGGCATGGCCAGTATGGTGCAATCAGTATCGTCCTTGGTTTGTCCTGTTTGTTCTTTAGCAGTACTTTAGAGAGGAGAGGCAGAGGAGGAAAGGCATAAACTGATAGATTTTTCCAGCTGAAGGACAGAGCATCCACTTTCCAAGCTTGTTTGTGGGGAGTCCTTGTGCAGAATTTGTCCAATTGGTAGTTCTGGGGGGAGCCAAACAGGTCTTTATCTGGGCTCCCCCATTTGTTTATCAACATGTTGGAAGTATTTGTTTCCAGTTTCCACTTGTGTGGGTCCATGAGATTTCTGCTTAGTCTGCCAGTGTATTTAGTTTTCCTGGCAGGAACTGCGCCTGCAGATGCACTTGGTAGCTGAAGGCTGTGTTCCACAGAGCCATGGCTAGTCTGCAGAGGGGGTAAGAATGGGTACCCCCTACTTGTTGATGTACCACAAAAGAGTGGTGCTGTCCGTCTTTACCATTAATTGTCCTAGACGAATGTGGTCCTTGAAGGCTGTCAGAGCATTCTGTACAGCTAACATTTCTTTTTGATTGATATGCAGGTACATTTGACTTGGGTTCCATTTGCCCTGAATGCACTTCCCTGCCAGGTGAGCCCCCCCCCATGCATAGTCTGATGCGTCTGTTAGTGTTTGGGCAACAGGTGGTAGAGTGAATGGTAGTCCCTTGTTTTTGTAGCAGACCTCTGCCCACCAAAGGAACTCTAACCGCAGGCAAGGTATGATATGAATCATTGCTTCTAGATCCTGAGAATGTTGACACCATAGGCTTTTTAGATACCACTGTAGCTTCCTCATATGCAGTCTTGCATATAGAATTAGTAGAATGCAGGAGGCCATGAACCCCAAGCCTTGCAGTACTTGTCTTGCAGATAGCAGGGTTTTTGTGGCCTTTAGTTTGAAGTAAGCTGTCAAATGAATTTGTTTCCCTGGTGTGAGGAAAGCCATCTGGGAAGTTGTGTTCAAGCTTGCTCCCAGGAACATAATTTGTTGATAGGGTACCAGATGTGATGTATTTTCGTTTATGGTGTACCCCAGACAAGTTAGCACCTTTTGCACAAATGCCAGATGATTCAGAAGTATGTCCTGGCTTTCTGCCTGAATTAGACAATCGTCCATGTATGGGTATATTTGAATATTTATTTGCCTGCAAAATGCAATGATGCGAGCTAGGCACTTTGTGAATACCCTGTACGCCGTAGATAAGCCAAAGGGCAGTGCAGAGAACTGATAGTGCATGTAGCCTGCTTTGAAGTGTAGGTATCTTCTGCAAGATTCCCTGATTGGGATGTGCAAGTAGACTTCCTTTAAATCCAGTGTTGCCAACCAGGCATCTTTGCCTAGCATAGGAAGTAAGTGGTGAAAGAGTTGGCATCTTGTATTTTGGAATCACCAAAAAGGTGTTCAAGATGGAAAAGTCCAGGATAGGATGCCATGATTTGTCTTTTCTGGGTACCAGAAAAAGTCTTGAGTAGAAACCTTGTCCCTCTTCCTCTTCTGGTACAGTTTGAACAGCCTTTATGATTAAGAGAAAAAATACTTGCTTTTGAGTCTCTGCCCACTGATTTGGGGTTGATCTGGCCAATCATTTGGGGTTGGTAATGTGTGGAAATGAAATCTGTATCTTTGGGAAACTATATTTAAAACCCATTTGTCATGAGTTCCCAGTTTTTTGCCTGCAAAGCAATCTTTCCCCCTAAAGGAGCAGTCAGTTGAGAAGTGCTTGGAAGCTTTTAAAAGTTAAGTCACTGAGACAGTTTACCATAGGGGGAGTCTTACTACTACCCGATTTGGAAGTGGGAGCCCCCCACTGCTTAGTCCTGTGCGTACCCTAGGACTGAAGCCTGGGTGTTCTGCTCACTCTGGGTTTGGACTGAGCAGTCCTGGAAGAGGCAGGAAAAGACCAATTCTAAGAGGGCCAATGCCTACTAAATCTTGGAGGCTGTACTTGTAGGAAATCTTTAACAGTTTGCATAGATTTAGCTTTTTCCTCCATCGTTTTAAGAACTACTTCTGCTTTGTTGCCAAACAGGCGGTCCTGATTTAAGGGAACCTCCAGCAGTTTAGCTTTAACATGATCTGGCAAAGATTGCTCCTTAAGCCAAGCATGCCTTCTAAGTACAGACCCAGTGACAGCAGCCCTGCAAGATGCCTCTAGTGAAACAAAACCACATTGCAAAGTATGCTTTCCAACTGGTTCAGCAGAACGCATTAAATCCTGTAAATCCTTATTTTCGGCACAGTCAGGAATCAACATCATTTTCTGTTTAAGCAATCCAATAATATGCTGCTGATACTTTAACATAAGAAACTGACAGTTTAATGTTCCCTCATAGTGTGTAAAGTTTCCCCAAAGCAGTAGTCTTCAGGAGGAGAAGCTGAGGGAATGGAATCCTCAGCATCAGAATCTTCATAAGAGGAGGAGTAATCTTGGTCCTCAGCAGAGTCTGAAGAAATGGACACTTGGTCAGAGGATGCATAATCTTCCTCTTGTCTAGGCCTCTTGTCAGGAGGGGGCTGGGAACCCCTGAGTAAAGAGATCAAATCTTCAGCCATTTTGAGCATCTGTTTCTTAGGCATGGGGCCTCGAACAGGGGACTGATGTGCAGTCCTTTTAGATTTAATGGGAGTCGTCATCTTAGGATACATTTTAATGGTGAGCATCGGTCTGAAAACGCCTTCAGAAACCAATGGCGTTTCTGCAGAACCGACATCTTTATCAGCAATGTCGTCAGTAGGGCCTGAACAAAAAGGTTGCGTCGGCCTGGTACATTCCGTCAAAAGTTCCGAAATGGTCTCGGGTTCCAGATTTGCGTTAGTCAGGGGCTGCATCGAAGCCTCACTGAGGACCGGAGGACCGGACAGCCGAGGCCTCGGAATCTGGCTTAGGCCTGGGCTGTCTGTCCTTATCCTTGCGTTTTTTGTGCACGCCGGTAATCAGTTGCTCCGACGGCATAGTGTAGTTAAATTTTCTACCGAAGTAGTGTCGTGCAAAATCAAAGCGTCTTTTAATAGTATGCTTATTAAACCTAGCACAAAAAAGTACAGTTTTGTACCTACCATAAATGTAGATGTTCGAAGATCCACATTGCTGCAGTCCTTACATATGGGGTAGTCTGCTGTCCTCGGTCGGCCCGAATACCAAAGTATTAGGCTGACGTCGGTCAAGGCGCTTAAAACTGACATCAGAACGTCAGGGTACAAAAGCGCATGACCGACGTCATATCCTCAGTCTTTTCTTGCCCCAGATGTCAGAAGGCCCTAAAAAGAAAGGCCAAAGCCAAAAAACAGCAAAGAACAACCAACCACCCCTGCACTAATCATATTTACAAAATTCACAACCCAAACCACACAACCACCTCTAACTACAGAGGGGAAGGAGGGAGGGTGAATTGGACTGCAGCAATGTGGATCTTCGAACATCTACATTTATGGTAGGTACAAAACTGTACTATGTTCTTCATCTCACATTGCTGCAGTCCTTACATATGGGTAGAATCCCAAAGCAGAGGTAAGGGAGGATGGCAAAACTATAAAGCATTAGGAGCTGCCAAAATGCCCTGTAAAATTGCAGTGGCAAAACCAGCCCTAGATTTAGAGTAAAGTGGAAGATGGTAATGCTTAGAGAAAGTATGCACTGAACTCCAAGTAGCTGCCTCCAAAATATCTTTAGTAGCCACCCCTTAAAAAGCTGTAGAAGTGGCAGTAGCCCTAGTGGAATGAGGCCTAATCCCAACTGGAATCTCCTTACCATGATGGGAATAACAGAAAGCAATACAAAAACCAATCCACTTAGAAATAGTTTGTTTTGAAACAGGTTTGCCCTGAGAACCCAAAGCAAATGAAACAAACAACTG
The DNA here is from genome assembly GCF_019279795.1 of Protopterus annectens. NCBI lineage: Eukaryota > Metazoa > Chordata > Ceratodontiformes > Protopteridae > Protopterus > Protopterus annectens. Next base: position 901,005,166 of record NC_056741.1, on the reverse strand, counting down.
CTGAGACTGCCTGAACCCTTTAGTTCTGCTCAAATAGTATCGCAACTGTCTGTGGATATCCAAAGTGTGCAAGATCTTCTCCCCTTTATTTTGGGGGTTTGCATAAAAAGTAGGCAAATGAATAGTTTGGTTTAAAGCCACACTAGAAACCACTTTAGGCATAAAGGAAGGGTTAGTACGCAAAGACACCCTATCCTTATGGAAAATTAAGAATGGCTCAACCGCCATAAGGGCCTGTAATTCAGAAACCCTTCTCGCAGAGGTAATGGCCAACAAAAAAGCAGTCTTCCATGAAAAATATTTCAACTCGGCAGTAGCTGCAGGCTCAAAAGGTTGTAGAGTGAGTTTCTCCAACACAAAATTGAGATCCCAAGGAGGAGTAGGAGCTCTACGTGGGGTCTTATATTCTTTGCCCCTCTAAGGAATTGCTTAAACAAAGGATGAGAAAATAATGGTGGGTCACAGTCATAGTGAGCAGAAATTGCTGCAGCATGAACCTTTACAGAGGAGAAGGACAACCCTTTGTCCAATAACTCAGTAAGGTATTGAAGAGCAACACTTAAATTAGGTTTAGAAACATCAAAGTCCCTTGCTGTACTCCAAATTAAAAATCTCCTCCATTTATCTGTAAACTTTCCTTGTACTAGGCCTTCTGGCCTCCAAAATAACATTCAAAACTTGTTGTGGAAGCTGAGACCCTCCAGGGTTTAAAACAGAATATGCCAGGCTGTTAGATGCAGAGAGTGAAGTTTGACATTGAGTAAATGACTGTTCTCCTGAGACAGCAGGTGTGGAATCAAGGCAAAGGCCATGGAGGCTCCGAACCAGACTTCTCAGTAATGGGTACCAGTGCTGTCGAGGCCAATCCGAGCTATTAAAATCATGGTTGGCTTGTCCTGTCTGACCTTCAGGAGTACCTTTGGGAGGAGAGGCAGAGGTGGAAAGGCATACACGTGAAGATTGCTCCAATTGAATGAGAGAGCATCCACTTTCCAAGCTGTGGGATGAAACCTTTTTGTGCAAAACTTTGGCAACTGGTAATTCAGTGGAGAAGCGAACAGATCTATGTCTGGAGTTCCCCATAACACTGTCAATTCTTGAAATACATGAGGATCCAATTTCCACTCGTGGGCATCCATAATTTGTCTGCTCAACACATCTGCTAAGGAGTTCTGTGCTCCTGGCAGAAACCTTGCCTGAAGATTTAGCTGTAAACTGAGTGCAGTCTCCCACAAAATCATTGCTTGTCTGCATAGAGGGTATGAATGTCCCCCCCCTTGCTTGTTGATGTACCACAAGACAGTTGTGTTGTCTGTTTGAATCAACACCTGCCCTGGAAGAAGTAAATCCTTGAAAGCTATCAATGCCAATTGGACTGCTAACATCTCCTTCAAGTTGATATGTAAATGTTGAAGTCTGGCAGGCCACGTGTCTTGTACCCATTTTCCATTTAGATGAGCTCCCCAAGCTTTGTCTGAGGCATCTGTCGTTAGAATCTGACTCGCCTCTGGTCGGGTCACAGAGAGTCCCTTGTTTAGGTGACATTCCTGAGCCCACCACAAAAATTCCTTTTGAATGCAAGGTATTATCTGAATGACAGTGTCCATATCTTGGCAGTGTTAAGGCCCATACATTTTTGAGATACCATTGTAGCTTCCTCATATGCAGTTTGGCATTGGGAAGTACCAGAATACAAGATGCCATGAACCCCAAGGCTTGAAGGACTGTCCTTGCAGTCAGCCTGGACTGACGAGACAATTGATGGAAATAAAGAGAAAGATTCTTTTGTTTGTCCGGGGTCAAAAAGGCCATCTGGGATGCTGTATTCAGTCTCACACCCAGAAAGCACATGTCCTGAGAGGGTACTAGACTGGACTTTATTTCGTTCACAGAATACCCTAGGCATCTTAACACTATCACATACTGTAAATGATGAAGAAGTTCGTCCTTTCCTTGAGCCAGAATCAGGCAATCGTCCAAATAAGGACAGATTTGTATTCCTCTTAGCCTGAAGAAAGCTATCACTGGAGCCAGAACCTTTGTGAACACTCTGGGCGCAGTAGATAAGCCAAAGGGCAATGCAGAGAACTGATAATGAAAAGTCCCAGCCCGAAAACGCAGATACTTCCTGCAACTGGGCCTGATAGGAACATGAAGGTAAGCTTCCTTGAGATCCAGAGTCACCATCCAGTGATCCTTGCCCAGCAGAGGTAAAAGCTGTTGTAACGTCAACATTTTGAACTTGGGAATGTCCAGATATGTGTTGAGGATAGATAAATCCAAAATTGGTCTCCACGTGTTCCCTTTCTTTGGTACTAGAAACAGGCGAGAATAAAATCCTAGGCCCACTTCTGGCAGAGGGACCGGTTGTATAGCCCCTATTTGAAGTAGTAGAGAAATCTGTTTGTGAGCCTCTCGCCTTTGCTGAGGAGGAACGTCTGGCATGCCTTTGAAAGGGGGCAAGGTATGGAAATAAAACTTGTAACCTTGGTGTATGATATCCAATACCCATTTGTCCTGGGTAATTAAAATCCAATTTTCCTTGAATAGTGCCAACCGTCCTCCCAAAGGTGCTGCCAGGCAAGAAGGATCTGGCAGCTGAAAGAGTAGGTCATTGGGCCTGTTTACGAAAGGACTGGCCCCTGCCTTCACTCGAAGATTGTGCAGGTGAACTATATGTTCTAGGTCTGAAGGAACTCTGAGCTCTGCCCCTACCACGTCTAGACCTACCCCTAGACTGAGAATCAGAAGAAGGATACGTCCACCCCTTAGCAGGCCAATTTCTACTGAACTTCGGAGGCTGAACTTGCAAAAAATCTTTAACAGTCTGCATAGACTTAGCCTTGTCCTCCATTTTCTTCAAGACTGACTCCACAGGTGGACCAAACAACACTTCAGACTGCAAAGGAGCATCCAAAATCCTTGTCTTAACATGGTCAGATAAATTCTGATCCTTAAGCCAGGCGTGCCTGCGAAGAACTGAACCAGTGGCATCCACCCTAGAAGAGGCCTGCACAGCATCAAAACCACACTGTAAAGAATGCTTACCCACCTGTTCAGAGACATGCACCAAATCTTGTAATTCTTTACACTCAATGCCTTCTGCCAGAGCATCCACCTTAGATTTCAATTGAGAAAGAAGAAAATTTTGATATTTCAACATATGAAACTGGCAATTTAAAGCCCTCATTGCTAAGGTAGAAGATGTATAGACCTTCTTTCCCCATCTATCCAAAGCCCTGGCCTCTTTATCTAGAGGGATCGGGTTCTTTACAACCGAGGCCCTGACACCCTTAGGTCCCTGACTAATAGTTTCTGGGTCCGCCCTACGACTTTTATAGAGATATTTATGAGCCTCAGGCACCCTGTAATACCTATCTGGTTTAACAGGCGCAGGGGGCAGAGAATCAGGATTAAGTGAAGCCTCTGAAAACACATCTTGCACAACATCCAGAACAGGAGGTATAGCTAAGGGCCTATGTTGAGGTAAAAACAAAAATTCCCTAAGCCTTTTCCGTGAATCAGAGAAGTCCTGACCTTCCCACTTAAAATGTTCCCTCATAGAATGAAGTGTCTCTGAAAAAGAAAAATCCTCTGGAGGAGAAGCAGAAGGAGTAGAATCTTCTGCATCAGAATAAGGAGAGTACTCCTGCAAGTCTTCAGCCGAAGACTCTGAAACATCCGAAGCCTGTACAAAACTTTCCAACTCTGGCTCCACCCTAGGCCTCTTATCAGGAGGGGGCAAAGAACCTCTAATCAGAGTAATCAAATCTTCTGCCATTTTAAGCATGTGCTTCTTAGGCACAGACCCTGCAGAACTAGGACTGACACCAACAGAAGCTAAACCTGGCCTGCCTCTGGAAGAAGTTTTGGAAATAGAAGGAGAGGGTCTAACCACCCTGGGAAGGGAGGGGAGTACAGAAACCTGAAAAGCCCCTTCAGCCTGACCTGCCTCCTGAGAGGCCACATCCTGCAAAATCAAAGTCTCCCCCTGAGACTCCAGAGAAGCCTCCATCGAACCACCGTTCCCCTGAAGCCTCTAAAGAACCCGCGGCCGGAACGGACGACTCATCTTGCCTAGGTTTAACCGCTTTGTCTTTGCGCTTCTTCAGGAGCGGGCGCCGGAGTATCCGACGGCATATTATAATTGCACCGCTCAAGACCAGCCTAGCACAATCCAACCTTCGCTTAATAGTGCGCTTATTAAACCTAGCACACAAGCGGCAACCGACTACGTCGTGCTCAGGCCCCAAACAAGGAATGCACAAAGAATGATAATCCCTATGCGGTATCTGTTTCCCACAAGAAATACAATTATTCACTTTTTCTGACATCCGGTAATACACTGAGGCAAGAAAAAACCAAAATATTCCCCAACGGGGTACTTAGCCAACTTGGATTCGGTCTGAAACTCCAAACTCGAAAAATTTCAGAACGCCGAACGGCACTTGCAACGCTGCTTCTGCATCGGACCATGCGGCAAAAAAGACTGAGGATATGACGTCGGTCATGCGCTTTTGTACCCTGACGTTCTGATGTCAGTTTTAAGCGCCTTGACCAACGTCAGCCTAATACTTTGGTATTCGGGCCGACCAAGGACAGCGGACTACCCCATATGTAAGGACTGCAGCAATGTGAGATGAAGAACATCGACTAGTGACGTCATGGTCTGGGCCTAGGCAAGGTATGCAATAAGAATGAAAATTCTTATGAGGTATTTGCTTTCCACAAGAAATACAATTGTTAACTTTTTCTGACATCGGTCTGAGGCAAGAAACGTTTCCCCAACTGGGTACTTAGCTTTATAGAAGACTTCGGTCTGAAATTCGAATTCGAAAATCTCAGGAGTCGGCCGACCGGCACTTGCAAACTGCTTCTGCTTTGGGCACAGCGCAGCAAGAAAGACTGAAGAAAATGGCGTCGGTTGCATTATATATATACCCCTGGCGCACTGACGTCAGGGAAGAAGAGACAGCAACCGACGCCGGACCAAGACTTTGGAATTCCGACCGACTGCGGGACCACCTGACAGGATAATCAAAGTCTGATGACTGCAGCAGGGTAACACGATGAACATCTGGCAGTTTAAGGCCCTAATGGCCAAAGTTGCAGAAGTGTATACCTTCTTAGCCCATCTATCCAGCACGCTGGAGTCTCTATCAGAGGGGGTAGGATTTTTGGCAGTAGAAGCCTCAATGCCCTTGGGTCCCTGTGAAATAGTCTCAGGATCCGCAGTAGGATTTTTACTGGAACTTGAGAGAGTCAGGAACCATGTAATATCCATCAGGTTTTCTGGGAGCAGGAGGTAAAGAGTTAGGGGCCAAGCTAGATTCCGAAAAGGCATCAACAATGTCTAGTACAGGAGGGATAGCTAAAGGCCTGTGTTGGGGCAGGAGTAAGAAATCCCTAAGCCTATTTTTAGAATCAGAGTTATCCTGGCTTTCCCAGAAAAAGTGCTCCCTAAGAGTATGCAGGGTTTCACCAAAACAGAAATTCTCTGGGGGGGGGAAGCAGAGAGCATGGAGTCCTCTGCATCAGAATCCTCATAGGTAGAGGAGGGTAAATCCTGGTCATCAGAACAGACAGAAATTTCAGAATCTTGGTCAGAACTATCATAAGCAAATTCAGTCCTAGGCCTCTTACAGGGGGGAAGGTTGGCTTCCCCTGATTAAATTAATAAGGTCTTCAGCCATTCTTATTTGTTTTTTAGGCATAAAGGCCTGACCATGCAGTTTGGGCATCGGTTTTCTAGGCATGGTTCGAGTTTTAGGCCTTGAAGAAAAAGATGGCGTCGGTTTAATATGCAAGTCAGTAGGCCTGAATACACCCTCAGAAGCCGGTGCCTGTACAGTGGCTCTGGACCAATCCCAGGTAGAGACATCCGCAGGTTCCACAGTTGAAGCATCTCGCGGCATACCAGACTCTGAATGGGTCTCAGTAGAGGCCTGCGAATCTGAAATAGCAGGTATCAGGGGCTGCGAAAGCATCTCAATGAGTACCAGCGAACTGATGACTGGCTTAGGAGAAGCACAGTTGGCAGCTTTGAACCTAGGTGGCCTGTCTCTGTTTTATCTCTGTGTTTTTTTGGAATGTCGGCAGTCAGATGGCTTACCGAAGACATACCTGGATAACTGAACAGAGTACCAAAATATTTAGAACCGCAAATATACCGACGACTAATAGTTTGTTGCTTAAATAAGGCACAAAACTGACAGTGAGGTACATCGTGGTTAGGGCCTAGGCAAGGAATACAGTACGAATGAAAACCTTTGTGAGGTATTTGCCTTCCACAAGAAATATAATTACTGACTTTTACTGACATCGGATTAGAGCAAGAAAAAGTTTCCCCTATGGCGTACTTAACTTTAGTTGAAGACTTCGGTTCTGAAACTCGAAAACGAAAATTTCAGGAGTCGGCCTACTGGCACTTGCGAACTGCTTCTGCTTCGGGCACTGCATGGCAAGAAAGGCTGATGTAATGGCGTCGGCTGCATGCTTTATACCCCTACCTGACATTACGGAAGATGAGATAGCAACCGTCGCAGGACCCAAGACTTTGATACTCAGGCCAACTGAGGGCTACTGCAAGCAGATAACTCAAATGTGATGACTGCAACAGTGAAACACAAAGAACATCTGAAGTAATGGTGCTGGTCAATGACACCTTATCCTAAGATATTCTGATGTTAGATGGGAGGACATCCATCAGGCCTGGAAAGGATCAAGTCTCTGGTATTTAGGAATGCCACGGGCATCCTAGGCAGGAAATCCTAAAATGCATTACTGCAACAGTAAAGCACAACGAACATATATGTTACACTATAACATGCAATTAACATAACATTTTACACAATATTAACTATAAAGACTGTAACTTCATTATTTCAGCTATTTCAATACCTCCCTAACAGGATGAAGGTGGGGTTTAGGCTTTCCAGTTCTACTACCAGTTTAAAACATTTAACAAACTTCCAGTCTTTCAGCAATTTCTTCTAGCAGTCCAAATAACTACATTATATCGAATTGTCTGGATGCTACACAGTTCTCCATTTATTCACAATCTCACATGTTGCTAATCTTCTTTCCGATTATCTCAGTCTTCCAACATCTGTCTGTACTTCAAGTACAATGTACTCCTGAATCTTCAGTCAGCACCTGGGTCTTTTCCAGTTGCTCAAGCACTTTCATTTGGAATAATGGAAAAGATTTCATTGGCAAAATCATGCTATGGGTTTTGTTAGAGTCAGATGGTAGAGAAGCAGCATACCCTTCAGCTCTTCATAACCTGTTCTGCATCCAAAAATGTCTGATCCTCCAAAAATACTGCTGAAGGCAACTACAAAACCTGAATCACACACTTGTTTCTTGACACTCCCTGAATGAAAAAACTTGCTTCTCCTCTTGCCTCACGAAGAGGGAATGATCACGTCTGAAACACTGTCTTCAATTTTCAATACTTTCCCCTTTTACCACAGTTTTGTTAGAAGCAGCTCTTCCTGCTGATATAACTGCATCTTTACCAATAAAGGTTTTGGCTGCTTTCTCATGGCCAGTAGAATATACAAGATCTACCTATTCAGTTATAAAATACTGCTGTGGCACACTAGTCCAGTGGCTTCTATGTACATTCATTACATTAATGAAATCTATTCCTTTCAGTTTTTCTGCTACACCTGCAAATCTCAGGTTTTCTTTGTGTACTCTTCCATCTAACTTTTTTTGAACCAGCTATTCTTGAGAAATCCCATGATCAGTCAAGTCTTGGCTTCATTTCAACCTCTGATAAATGCAATTTTATCAGCTCATCTCAATAGCTACTTTAAAGTGCTTAATATTTTTAAGCCTTTTGCTCTCTGCACTCTGCCAGTGTCTCACTTATTTACATTTTTTTTCCTCTAGGGCACTAGAAGCCACCTCATGCAATGAAACCATAACTTTGATTTTTTTTTTTTTTTTTGCTTAACAGCGGCAAGGTTCTTTGCAACCAGAGCAGCTGCTTCTCCCTTTTCAGGTTAACTTTCTCTTACATTCTCCAAATGTCTTCATTCCTGGCATCCATGATGAGTAATTACAATGCAGTAACGTAATTTTAACCAAACTGATGGCTTTTACAGGCTTTTTTAAAGCAATTTCTCAGACTTCACACAGTCAGAGCTCTTAGTCTGTTTCTCAAGAGTTTATTCTCTTATGTATTCCTTTGCTTGCTCATGTACCACATCAATGTGTAATCTATTATAACTTGCACATCTCTTTGTGCATATATTTGGCTGAAGATTAGAGTCCCTGAACAAATGCTGCCATTTGTTTTACACTGAATGACAGTTATGTACTTGTCTCAATGACAGATCCGTGCTAGCTGCTTATGTCCTTCCACATCAGATGGATTTACTAGATCAGATTGGGATCTGAGTTCTGCCACACACAGACTGTTTCCAAAGCTCAGGATCATTCCCTTACCCATGATCTCCTCTTGGTAGCAAAACAACTTGGATCAAATTTACCCATACCCTACAAGTAACCCAAGATACTACTACCAGAGAAAATAAAAACATATCAGAGAAAGGCAATGGTTTCTGAGAGCTAGAAGAGTGCATAACCAAACTAAGGGACAATCAGTGTAGTCGCTCTAGAAAATGAAAAATGACAATTGGCAGGGGGAACAGAAGGGAGTTGAGGAAAGACAGAAGTAGGCAAAACAGACTTGTTATTTTAAGTATCCAATGTGCTCTCTTCCATCCATTCCTCAACAGTTTAGAGGGTCCCCAGCTACCATAAATCTCGGGAGGTCTCATGAAACAATATTCTACAGGACAGCTGATGTCATCAACTGGTACGCTGAGGAAAAAAAAAAGGTTCTGGAGGTAGCAACTGACATAGTAGAATAAGTGATACGAAATGTAGGCAAAGATAATCCCTTCTCCTTGTAGACATAAGAAATGCATCAAAACAAAAAGGATAAACTTGGACACTCATTTGCTCAATTTTGCTGGTCAGACTGATACTCGTAGTGGGATGCAAGTAAAATATAACCTGAAAATGCACATCCATGCGATGTACCATGTAATTCGTTTTATTGGAAAAATGGAAAAAGAATACAGGAAGGACTGGAAGAGTGATGACTCAGAAGCCACCTTAGGGAGAAAGGATTTTTTTTCTTAAAGTGATTATATCCTTGTAGAAAACCAAGTAATGACTTCTACAGGAAGAAGAGTGATGTTCTGATACTCTCTAAATAGAAGAAATGGCTACCAAAAACAGTTTTTTTTTCCAGGAAAGGTATTCTAAATCAGCTGTGGCTAAAGGGTCAAAAAGGGATCTCATCAAAGCCTGCAGAAGAATGCTAATATTCCAAGGAGGAAGAGGAACTCTAAGGGGAGCGGTCAAAGCAATTAAGTGTCCATTAAGAAGACATTATGACAATTTCGGTGAAGCAATGGGAAACTGGTTTTCCCTTATGTGAAAACATGAGATCGGGGCCAACTGGACCTTGAAAATAGAGTAACTAGAACCACTACGAAAAAGAGAAGCTAAAATGTCTAGAACAGCCAAGAGAGGAGTTGAAAAGGGACCTATATTCCTACTAAAAGCCCAAATCAAAAAATGTTTCCATTTGCTTCTGTAAATCTTACTATTTGAAGACTTCTCTGAGGAAGTCTGAACATGTACAACTTGGGATGAAACCCTGGACTAATCATCGGAAATTAAGAAAAAAACGCAGTCAACTTGAGGGCTTCTATGTCCAGGTGAGGTTACCCAGAGGATAACAGATGATCTGGATTAGGTGTCCAGCACTTGAGAGTTAAATTAGGTGAGACAAGAGGAAGGGAAAAGTGCAGGTGTGTAACACTTACCATAAATGTAGATGTTCATGTTGTATTCAGTGCTCTAGTCATCGCATTTGGGATATCCCTGCCAGGGTAGCCCTCAGTCAGCCCAAATACTAGAGGCTTAGTATTTCTGCGTCAGTTGCCATCACGCCAGGACTGACGTCGGGTCGTCAGTGTTATAAAGTAAGGCAGTCGACGCCATTACATCAGTTTTTCTTGCCCTGTTAGAAGCTCCCAAGAGGTAGCTAGGTTACAGTGGACCACCACCACCAGCAGAAAGTAAATACCAAAATATCCTTGTAAGGATAGAGAGAAAGAGACAAGGGGGATGGAAAGGAGGGAAACCCAGGACTGTAACAGTGAATACACTCAAACATCTACATTTATGGTAAGTGTACACAACTGTACTATGTTCATCGTGTTTCACTATTGCACTCATCACATTTGGGTTGATTGCCAAAGCTGAAGAAAAGGGTGGAGGCAGTCAAGAAGACTGAGGGCTGGCTATGATGCCCTGCAAGACTGCTGTGGCAAAGCCTGTCCTGGATTTGGAGAAGATAGGCAGGTGGTAATGCTTGGTGAAGGTATGAACAGATGTCCATGTTGCAGCCTCCTGGACGTCCATGGTGGGGACCCCCTCTGAGGAAAGCTGCAGAGGTGGAGGTTGCTCTGGTAGATTGTGTCCTGACCCCCTTGGGAGGAGGTTTCCAGTGCCGCTTGTAGCAGAAATGGATGCAGTGTGCTATCCATTTGGAAATGGTTTGCTTGGATATGGCTTTGCCCTCTCCACCTGTAGCAAAGCTGACTAACAATTGATCAGTCTTCCTAAATGATTTAGTCCTGTCTAGGTAAAATCTGAGCTGTCTGTGCACACCTATAGAGTGCAGAATCCTTTCCCCCTTGTTTTGTGGGTTAGGGAAAAAGGTGGGCAAATGAATGGATTAGTTGAGAGCCACATTGGATACCACTGTTGGCATGAAAGATGGGTTAGTTCTGAGGGAGACCCTGTCAGCGTGGAAAATGATGAAGGGCTCTACAGCCATTAGTGCTTGTAGCTCGGATACACTTCTAGCTGAAGTGATGGCCAGAAGCAGGGCTGCCTTCCACAAGAGGAACTTTAACTCTGCTGATGCTGCTGGTTCAAAGGGGGGCAGGGTACGTTTTTCCAATACAAAGTTAAGGTCCCAAGCTGGGGTAGGTGCTCTTCTGGGTGGCCTCAAGTTGTTAACCCCTCTTAGGAACTGTTTGACAAGAGGGTGGGAGAAAAAATGTGGCTCTGTGCTGAAATGAGCAGAGGTGGCAGAGGCATGAACTTTAATAGAAGAGAAAGATAGACCCCTGTGTTGTAGATCAGCCCGGTAAATCCAGGATGACAGGTAGGGAGGGCTGTGCAGTTCCGGCTCCCTCAGCCTGGATCCAGGTGCAAAACCTTTTTCACTTGTCAGCATAAGCCTTTCTAGTGCTAGGGTGTCTGGCCACATGTACAACATCTAGAACTTATTTGCTTAGATTGGCAGCTTGTGCAGTGGTCAGGGAATAAGCTAGGCTGCCAGACTGAGGGTCGGCAATTGGAAGTGTGTGAATTCTCCATTCCTCTGGGCCAGGAGTGTATGGATCTGAGGGAGATGCCATGGTGGCAGTGGTAACAGGCTTCACAGCAGAGGGTACTAGTGCTAGCATGGCCAGTCCGGGGCAATCAGGATTGCCCTAGTTTTTTCCTCCATTATTTTGAGCAGTACTCTTATAATGAGCGGTAAAGGAGAGAATGCATAGACAGAGGTTGACCAACTTGAAGGATACAGCATGCACTTTCCAGGCCTTGCTGTGAGGTTCCCTGGTGCAGAATTTGCTGAGCTGATGGTTGGAGTGGGAAGCAAAGAGGTTGACCTTCGGGGTGCCCCATTTCTGGGTTACAAGGGTGAAGTTTCTTTGGTCTAGCTGCCACTCATGTGGGTCCAGAAGATTTCTGCTTAAGTTGTCTGCCACAGAGTTAGAGAGCATGGCAGGAATTGTGCTAGCAGGTGTAGTTGCATGGCTGAGGCTGTGTGCCAAAGGGTCATGACGAGCCTGCACAGATGGTACGAGTCCCTCCCTTCTTGTTGATATAACAAATCACAGTGGTGGTGTCTGTTTTGATCAGTAGAGGCCCTGGAGTGAATAGGTGTCTGAAGGCTGTCGAGCTTGCTGAACAGCTAACATCTCTTTTTGGTTGTTGTGCAGATGTATTTGGTTTAGGCTCCATTGGCCCTGAATGCACCTGGCATCCAGGTGTGCATCCCAGGCATAGTCTGATGAGTCTGTGGTGAGGATCTGAGCAGCGTGGGGTTGTAAGAAGGGTAGTCCCTTGTTGTGGATGCATGCTGCTGTCCACCAAAGGAAATATTTCCTTAAGCAAGATATCACGAATATAATTTGGTTTCCAGGTCTTCGGAGTGTTGACGCCAAAGGCCTATGTACCATTGTAGTTTCCTCATATGCAGTCTAGCGTATGGAATGACTAGAATGCAAGAAGCCATGAACCCTAGAGATTGCAGGATTTTTCTTGCAGATAACTGGGGTCTGGTGGCTAGTTGAGAGAAGTAGACTGTCAGGTACGTTTGTTTTTCTGGTGTAAGGAATGCCATCAGGGATGCCGTGTCCCGGCTTTCTTTCAGGAATACAATTTTTTGCGTGGGTGCTAGTTTGGATTTCTTTTCATTGATAGTATGCCCCAGGGAGGTCAGTAGGTCCTTCAAAAAGGTTAGGTGCTTTAGCAGCTTTTCCTGACTGTCTGCCTGAATCAGGCAGTCGTTTAAGTAGGGGTAAATTTGAATATTTCTTCATCTGCAAAAAAGCAATGGCGGGAGCCAGGCATTTTGTGAAAACTCTGGGACCAGTGGAGAAGCCAAATGGAAGTGCAGAGAACAGAAAGTGCATTGATCCTGCCCTGAAATGGAGATATTTCCTGCTAGATTCCCTCAATGCGATGTGTAGGTAGGCCTCTTTTAGGTCTAGGGTGGTTAAACAAGCATCCTTGGAGAGCACAGGTAGAAGTTGCTGGAGGGTGAACATTCTGAATTTTGGTAGCACCAGGAAAGTGCTTAGTATGGATAGATCGAGGATGGGGCGCCAGGTGCCCTCTTTTCTGGGTACCAGGAAGAGTCTGGAGTAGAACCTTGGCCTACCTGTTCTGCAGGAACATGCTCTATTGCCCTCATCGAGAGCAGGAAAAGGACTTGCTTTTTTGACTCTGCCCACTGGTTTGGGGGAAGATCCGTGAACCATTTTGGATTTGATAGTGTGTGGAAATAAAATTTGTATCCCTGGGACACTATGTTGAGGACCCAGCGGTCGTTGGTAATGTTGGCCCAGGTGCTTGCGTGGAAGGAGAGTTTTCCTCTTAGGGGCAAGAGCAGGTGGAGAGAGGGAGGGGGTAGAAGTGTGAAGTCATTGCGAGTTCTTACCATGAGGGGGTGGCTTAGCACTCCCAGGTTTTGAAGAGGAGGAACTCCATTGCTTAGATCTCTGCATTCCCTGGGCCTGCTGTCTGGGGGACCTACTTCAACGGGGTCTGGGTTGAGCTGACCTGGAGGGGGCAGGAAAGGACCAGTGTTTGGAGGGGCAATGCCTAATGAACCTCAGTGGCTGGACCTGCAAGAAGTCTTGAACTGTCTGCATAGACTTAGTTTTTCCTCCATCTTTTTTAAGACCTCATCTACCTTGCTGCCAAATAAGTTGTCTTTGTGCAGTGGTGCGTCCAATAATTTGGATTTGACATGGTCTGGCAAGGGCTGTTCCTTTAGCCATGCATGCCTTCTAAGGACAGAACCAGTGACTGCTGCCCTGCAAGATGCTTCTAGAGCGTCAAAACCACATTGCAAGGTGCGTTTAGTTACTTGACTTGCAAAATGCATTAACTCTTGTAACGCTATTTTCTGCACAAGGAGGAAAGGAATATACTTTTTGTTTGATAAGTTCCAAGGTATGTTGCTGGTATTTCAGCATATAGAACTGACAATTTAGTGCTCTAATAGCTGGAGTAGCAGAAGTGTATTTTTTTTCATCTCAACTGTCTAATGCTCGGGAATCCCTACCTGAGGGGGTGGGATTCTTAGCAAAAGTTGCTTTGATTCCTTTAGGTCCTTGACAGATAACCTTGGGGTCATCAGTAGGATTTTTGAAAAGAAATTTGTGAGAGTCAGGGACTCTACAGTACCTGTCTGGTTTCCTGGGAGCAGGAGGGAGGGTGTCAGGAGTCAAACTGGATTCCATAAAAACATCATCAACATCATCCAGGACAGGAGGAATGGCCAGAGGTCTGCGCTGTGGTAGATCTAGGAATTCCCTGAGTCTCTTTTTTGACAGAGGGTAGTCCTGACATTCCCATTGGAATGTTTTCCTTAAGGTATGTAGGGTTTCCCCAAAGGAAAAGTCCTCGGGTAGAGAGGTTGAAGGGATGGATTCCTCTGCATCAGAATCCTCATAAGCTGAGAGGGGTTGCATATCTTCATAATCAGATGCATCAGAGTCATCGGACTCCTGTTCAGATAAAACTACTGGGACAAATCTCTTTTTCTTTAGGAAGGGGTAGCCTGCCTTCCCCTGATAAGCAATATATGGTCTTCCGCCATTTTAGGGAAAGGAAGCAGGTGCCCGAGATTGGGTCATCGGTTTCTTTGGGGTGGTTCGTACCCTGGGCCTTAGAAACTCAGAAGTTTTCGAAAGAACGGTGGACGCTGAAGAAGCCAGTCTGTGTCAAGAATCGGTAGTGCGAAGTACTTCCTCAGAAGCCAGTGCCTGCTCAGCAGCTCAGGACCCATCCAAGGTACAGACATCCGCAAGATCCTTAGTCGATGAAGTCTTGCGGCATAACGTACTCCGAAAGGGTCTCTGTAGCGGCCTGCGAATCCACAGAAGCGGGCATCACTGAGGACCGGAGATCTGACAACTAGCTTAACGGAAGCATCACTGGCAGTTTTGGACATGTGCATTCTTGTCTATATCTTTACGTTTTTTCAGATGATCTGCTGTCGGATGGCTTATTGAAGCCATATTGGAATTCGAGGACTGGGAGCAAAAATATCTAGCTACAATAAAGGCCCTACAAGTCATACTTCTGGCGTTGAACAGAGCACAAAAGTGACAGCAGGGCACGTTGTGGTCTGGGCCTAAGCAAGTGATGCAGTAGGAATGAAAATCTCGGTGTGGTATTTGCTTTCCACAGGCAAGACATATGTTAACTTTTTCTGACATTAGTTAGAGCAAGAAAAAAGGATCCCCAACAGGGTACTTAGCTTTAGAAGACTTCAACTTCAATTTTGGAAACGCAAAACTCAGGTAGCGGCCGACTGGCGCTCATGTGAACTGCTTCTGGCTTCTTTGCAAATAAGACTGATGTAATGGCGTTCGCTGCCTTAATTTATAACACTGACGATCTGACGTCAGTCCTGGAGCGACGGCAACTGATTCAGAAATACTAAGCCTCTGGTATTCGGGCCGACTGAGGGCTATCCTGGCAGGGATAACCCATACGTGACGAGTGCAACAGTGAAAAACTAAGAACATCCACATCTGCTGAGGCAAGAAGGGGCTAATGAGGATCCTCCACACTGCCTTCTGCAGAAACTTTGGTAAGAAACGAGTGATTAAAGCGATATAAAAAAGACCAGGTGTGGATCAGAGCATTTCCTTGGAGACTCCCCTTCTAGGGCAATTAGGTCACAGTACCTGCTGCATTTGATGTTGACAGGAGAAGCACAGAGGTCACAGCACTGCCTCCAAAGAAACAGTACAAGATGGAGAAAAAGCTTTATGAACATCTATGATTATACCAGATCAGTCTTCCCAAACTAACAGTTGGGAAATTCCCAGATTCCCTTGGAGGCGGATCAGCTTAGTTTCTTGCTCTGGTTGGTCACTTTTAACATATTAGAAGCATTAGCCATGTTGGCACTGTGAGAGGTCGCAACAGAGGGCAAAGTAACAAGTGGATGTTCTGAGGGCTGATCAAGCATTACAGCTTAGACACCTGACTAAAAGTAGTATGCTAGACTTAAGACTTGGCCTCTTTAGATTTTTTAAAAATTTTCTTCTTAGGCTCAGAGGGACATTCAAGGAAAATGGTTCAAAAGCCATTCTGGTGAAAGTGTATGTCTTAAGGCTTATTTTTCTTCTACAGCTTCAGGCAGTTAAGATGACTATGAATGGTCTAGGAATAAAAGACACATTGAACAATCCCTATAATCAGGTTCAAAGCTTAAAGAAGAGAGGCACTGGGTGTGGGTGCCCTTTTAGGGTATCTGTCAACCACAACTGCATTTACCCATTTTGCCTGATAATAAAGTTTTACAATAAAAAATTTGAGTAGCAGGAGGAAAGGTCTTCCATAGGGTACCTCCACCACAAACGATTGAAGCTGGGATCAACTATATGGCAGACCGACCACAATGTTGACAAAGTCCTAATTCACAGACTGATAGCAAAAAAGCTCTATGGATTTTTGCACACCTACATCCTTTAAGTACTGGTGCACAGTCTTCTGCATAGGTCACAGGTTGGACTTACAGCACGATAGAAATGTGACAAAGCTTTTGAAGACCTGCTAAACTTATAAGACACATCATACAAAGGATACCACAAGTGAGGAATACTGGAAACAGTGATCTAATAAAGAATATCGGGTTCAATGCTCTTTATATATTTCTTCTAAGACAAGGATATCTGTGTGTTTCTGGTCTGCTGGTACAGACAAGAGTTGTTTTTTTTTGGATAAGAAGCACAGTTTGTACCTAGTGGAAACAATCTGTACAACTCACCGGTCTGAAGTTATACTCTGTGACAAAGAGGCAGGGGGGGGGGCAGAGGCTGATACTGTCTGTTATAGCTGCTGCTTAATCAGGGGTGAACCATCACGGGCCCCGGACATACCTCTATCCCCCTTGTGATTTTCTTTCCTATGTGGCTTTACAACTGTTTGGCTGTCTTTTCCTTGCCTCCAGTAGTAAAGCTCATGCTCAGAGGAGATTACATTTAGTAACGTGACAGTAAAAAGTGTCTGACCAAATCTACAGTTTTCTATTTAAAAAAAAATGGAAAACAGTAGATTTGATCAGAAATTTGGCTATGTCACAAGTGATAATTCAATAAAGATGTTTAAAAAAAACACACCTCCAGAGAGCACCCCTGCATTACCAGGCTGTAAGTCATACCACACCTTTCTGCCACCTAACATGGACCGAAACACTAAAGGCGGAGGCGTGTCCATATTCATTAAGGATATCCACACCTCCAGGCTAGTTGCTCAGTATAATGCATCTGAGATTATCCAAATGCAACTAACTCTGGGCAAGACCGTAATCCAAATTGTAAATTATTACAGATCCCCACCATGCTCCAGGATTCCCACACCTCATTTCTTGATACACTGGGAAATATTAGGGTACAACCCAACAACCTCAATGTGCGATTTCAACTACCTCAGCATTAACTGGGAAAACTACTCATGCACCAACTCTTTTGCTCAAAGTTTTCTGGAATTCATAAATTCCAAAGACTTGGATCAACTTTATCCACACCCCCACCAGGGGCAGCAATATCCTAGACCTGGTCATTACCAACATGGACAACCGGTGTTCCACACCAGAGGTCAATTCGTTGGTCAGATCTGACCACAAACTAATCGGCCTAGACATCCACATCCCGCCCCCACCCCCCATTAGGGAAACCACCGTAAAAAAATGTCTCCAAAGCCAACTTTACGCTTCTTAAGACAGAAGTGGCAAACTTCACGACACCCATATAGACAGACAACAGAGGTATGACTGCGGAATCCTACATAAATGCACTTTATAAGCACTTACATGAGTGCATGGATCATGCTTATCCCTAACAGAACCAAGATGCTATCCCTCCAAAAAAAGGAAGCCAATCTGGTGGTCCCTTGCCATAAACAAACTCTACAACAGAAAAAAGAAACTGTTGCAAAAAAAAAAAAAAAAAAAAAAAAAAAAAAAGAGTAAAATCCCATGATTGGGGAACTCCCTGGTCAGCCTCAGTAAGAAGCTGAGATCCCTCAAAATCCTCCAAAGCTTGTTACGAAAACAAAATTGCCACTGATTCTAAAGACAACCACAAAGCATTCTATAGCTATGTCAAGAATCTCAATGGCAACACTCAGATCTGCTCTAAGTTACAGCACAATGGCACTAAA
Source organism: Protopterus annectens (assembly GCF_019279795.1). NCBI lineage: Eukaryota > Metazoa > Chordata > Ceratodontiformes > Protopteridae > Protopterus > Protopterus annectens. The sequence continues at coordinate 900,987,151 of NC_056741.1, read as the reverse complement.
TATACAGAACCAATTGATAAAAAAAAAAAAAAAAAAAAAAATATTGCCAACATCCTGGCAGCTAGGTTCAGTGCTAACTTTACCCCTTTATCACCCCCTAAAGGGCCTTTTTCTTTACTGGAAGAATGCAAAGTTCCTGTAATCACGGCTGCACAGGTAAAAACCACACTCTCCAAAGCCAAGAACACAGCATCCAAGGGACCTGACAACATCCCAGGTTGCATTCTACACGAACTACAGAATGAAATGGCACACCACCTAAGCTCCATGCTCAATCATAGCCTCATCTCAGGATTTGTGCCCACTGAATGGCGCACAGTGATTTATCACACTCCATAAAGGGGGAGCCACCACAGACCCTGGGAACTACCACCCTAGCAGCCTAACAAGCCTAGTCTGCAAGGCCATGGAACTTGTAAACAAAGACACTAGTAATCTCCAAACTCTGGACCCCATACAGTTCGGGTTTGTAAAAGGCAGATCAGGTCTCCTAAACCTGATAGACTTCTTTGAAGGAGTCACCAAAGCCGAAGATGAGGGTAAGGTGGTTCACACAGCTTATCTAGATCTCGCCAAGGCTTTTGACACCATCCTCCACTCTGGAATTACAGATAAACTCACTAAACTAGGTATAAAATCCCTATGTCACAAGCTGAGTTGCCAACTGGCTCACTGAAAGAACCCACACTGTGAAAGTAGCAGACTCCAAATCCGACTTCAGACCAGTGACAAGTGGAGTACCACAGGGTTCAGTCCTGGGTCCCCTCCTGTTTGGTATCTACTTTTATGAAGTACAGGCAAACACAGAAGGTCGTTGGTTAACTACGTTCGCAGATTACTGCAAACTAGGAGCTATAATCAAAACTACTATGTGGACATCCTACAAAAGGGTCTTACTGAGACAGATGCCTAGTGTCAAAGCCATGGCCTCAAGCTCAATGCCAAAAAGTGCACTGTCATCCCCTTTGGTTAAAACTCTGTACTCATGAGCTACCACACAAGTAGTAGTCTACTTAACACCGGAAGTGTAATGAGACCTTGGGACACAGGTGGACAGTAATCTCTCCTTTGATAATCACATTGCCACAGTAGTCAGTAAATAGTACAGTTGTGTACACTTAACATAAATGTAGATGTTAAGAGTGTATTCACTGTTGCAGTCATTACATTTGGGTAATCTGCTGGCAGGTTGCCATCAGTTGGCCTGAATAACAAAGTCTTGGGTCCTGCGTCTGTTGCCGTCACCTTTTTCATGACGTCAGGTCATCAGGGGTATAAAACATGCAGCAGATACCATTTTAATCAGTTTTTCTTGCCCCAGATGTCAGGTGCCCCCCAAATGGGGAGCAAATATATATATACATTCATATATATATATATATATATATATATATATATATAGCTAGAAATATATAAATGCACTTAAGAACACACAATTTACCTTCAACTAAAAGCAAATACACCACAAAGGCTTTTGAGCACAGTGAAGGAAAGAAGAGGTATAGAAAGGGTGCTGGGCGGGTGGGTAACCTGGACTGCAACAGTGAATACACTCAAACATCTACATTTATGTTAAGTGTACACAACTGTAATACGTGCTTTGTGTTTCACTGTTGCAGTCATTACATTTGGGTAGAATCCCAAAGCTATGGATGGGAGGATGGAATTAAACAGCATTAGGAGCAGCTATAAGGCCCTGCAGGACAGTCGTGGCAAAGCCTGCCCTGGATTTAACAGAGGTAAATGGTAATGCTTTGTGAATGTATGGACTGAGCTCCAAGTAGCAGCTTCTAGAATGTCTCTGGTAGGGACCCCTCTGAGAAAAGCTGCTGAAGTAGAGGTAGCCCTGATGGAATGGGATCTGATCCCCTTGGGCACAGGTTTACCATGGTGCAAGAAGCAGAAATGAATACAATGGCTTATCCATTTAGAAATAGTCTGCTTTGATATAGCCTTCCCCTCTGATCCTGCAGTAAATGCCACCAGTAGTTGCTCAGACTTTCTTACAGATTTTGTCCTGTTTAAGTAGAATCTTAGTTGTCTGTGTACATCCAATGAACGCAGAATCCGCTCCCCCTTGTTCTGCAGATTTGGGAAAAAAGTTGGCAAGTGAATGGTCTGGTTAAGAGCCACACTGGATACCACTTTAGGCATAAAAGGAGGATTGGTCCTGAGGGCCACCCTGTCCAGTTAAAATATAATGAAAGGCTCCACTGCTATGAGAGCCTGTAGTTCTGAAACACTTCTAGCTGAAGTAACTGCCAAAAGAAAGGCTGTCTTCCAAGAAAGAAATTTTATATTCGCAGTAGCTGCTGGTTCAAAAGGAAGTAGGGTGAGTTTTTCCAGCACAAAATTGAGGTCCCATGCAGGAGTTGGCGCTCTCCTGGGAGGCCTTAAATTTTTGGCTCCTCTGAGGTACTGTTTTAGCAGGGGATGAGAAAAGAGGGAAGGCTCTGTGTTGTAATGGGCCGAGATGGCAGAGGCATGGATTTTTACTGAAGAAAAAGATAGGCCCTTGTGAAGCATCTCAGTTAAGTATATCAAAATCTGAGGAATATTGGGCTTTGCTGTGTCTATTCCTTGTGCTTGGTTCCAAGCACAAAATCTCTTCCATTTATCAACATAAAATTTTCTAGTACTAGGCCCTTCTGGCCTCCAAAATGACATCCATCACAGGTTTACTGAGAGATGTGGTTGGTGAAATTAGATGATTAACCAGGCTGCAAGATTCAAAGTTTGGAGATGAGTGTGCAGAATTTGACAGTTCTGCTGAGACAATAAGTGAGGCTTTTGAGGCAGGCACCACTAAGGAAGGTGCGACACATTCCTCAGAAGTAGGAACCAGTGTTGGCGAGGCCAGTCCGGAGCAATGTGAATCATTTTTGTTTTTTCCTGTCTGAATTTTAGTAAGACCTTGGAGAGTAGAGGCGGGGGGGGGGGGGCATAGACTGACAGGTTTTTCCAGCTGAAGGATAGAGGATTCACTTTCCATGCTTTTTTGTGATGGGTTCTTGTGCAGAATTTGTTCAACTGATAGTTTTGGGGAGAGGCAAATAGATGTCTGGGCTCCCCCATTTTCGTGTTAACATGCTAAAGATTTGTGGGTCCAGTTTCAAATCGTGTGGGTCCATAAGACTGTTGCTTAGGTCATCTGCCAGAGTATTTTGCTTTCCTGGCAGGAAATGAGCTTGAGGATGCATTTGGTAAGTCAAGGCTGTGTTCCACAAGGCTATGGCTAGTCTGCAAAGGGGGTAGGAGTGGGTACCCCCCTGCTTGTTTATGTACCACATAACTGTGGTGTTGTCCGTCTTTATCAGTAGTTGTCCTGGATGAAAAGTCCTTGAAGGCTGTCAGAGCACTCTAAACAGCTAGCATTTCTTTCTGGTGGATATGTAGATGCATTTGGTTTGGGCTTCATTTGCCCTGAATGCATCTCCCTGCCAGATGGACCCCCAAGTATAGTCTGATGAGTCCGTAGTTAGGGTTTGGGTGGCAGGGAGTAGAATGGATGACTGTCCCTTGTTTTGGTGACATGCCTCTGCCCACCAGGGCAGGCAGGGAATGAGAGGAATCATTGTTTCTAGGCTTTGACAATGTTGACTCCATAAAGCTTTTTAGGTACCATTTACGTTCCCTCATATGCAGTCTCGCATATGGAATTAGTAGAATGCAGGATGCCATGAACCCCAAAGCCTGCAGAATTTGTCTTGCAGACAACTGGGTTTTTGTTGCCACTTGTTTGAAGTATGTTGTCAACTGAATTTGTCTGGCATGAGGTAAGCCATCTGGGCAGTTGTATTCAAGCTTGCACCCAGGAATGTTATAATTTGAGAGGGTACCAGTTATGATTTCTTTTCGTTTATGGTGTACCCTAGGCATGCTAGAAGCCTTTTTACAAACGCCAGATGTTGAAGAAGAGTGTCCTTGTCCTCTGCCTGAAAGAGACAATCGTCCAGATATGGATAAATTTGAATGTTTGTCTGCAAAATACAATTACTGGTGCCAGGCACTTTGTAAAGACCCTGGGCGCATTAGATAAGCCAAAGGGCAGTGCAGAGAATTGGTAATGCAAAAAGCCTGCTTTGAAGCGGTTTCTTCTGCAAGATTCCCTTATTGGGATATGCAGGTATGCCTCTTAAGTCAAGAGTTACCAACCAGGCATTCTTGCCTAGCATAGGCAGTAACTGTTGTAAAGTCAGCATTTTGAATTTTGGAAAGTCAAGGAACGTATTTAGAATGGATAAATCCAGAATTGGACCCCATATGCTTTGTCTTTTCTGGGTACCAGGAAAAGTCTTGACCAAAATCCTTGTCCTTTTTCCTTTTCTGGCACTGGTTGAATAGCCCCCATATCCATGAGGGACATGACTGGTTTCTGGGCCTCTGCCCACTGGTTTGGTGGCAGATCTGGCCATCCGTTTGAAATTGGCAATGTGTGGAAATGAAATCTGCACCCCTGGGATACTATGTTTAATACCCACTTGTCCTGGGTAATTAAATGCCAATTTTGAGCATGAAGTGCTAGTTTTCCCCCAAGGGGGCTGACAAAAAATGCGTGCTTTGAGATGGCAGAGGAAAGTCATTGAGACTGTTTACTGTACGGCTGTGCTTTACCACCTCCTGATTTGGAGGTGGAGGTACCCCATTGCTTTGACTTGTAAGATCCTTGTGATTGAAATCTGGAGCCTTTGGAGCATCTGGGTTTGCCCTGAGTGGCTCTGTTGGGACACAGGAAAGAAACAGTTCTTAGTAGTCCAGTGTCTACTGAACCTGGGTGGCTGCACTTGCAAGAATTTTTTTACAGTTTGAATAGATTTAGCTTTGTCTTCCATTTTCTTTAAAACCTCTTCTGCCTTATTGCCAAACAGACTGTACTGCTGTAAAGGGAAATTTAACAATTTAGCTTTAACATGAGCAGGCAGATTTTGCTCCTTGAGCCAGGCATGCCTTCTTATCACAGATCCAGTTATGGCGGCCCTGCAAGAGGCTTCCAAGGAATCAAAACAACATTGCAAAGTATGCTTTCCAACCTGTTCTGGTGAATGCAATAAATTTTCTAACTATTTTCCACAGAATCCGAAATAAACATAATTTTCCATTTCAGTAAGCCCATAACATGCTGTTGATATTTAAGCATATGAAACTGGCAGTTTAAAGCCCTGATTGCCAAGGTTGCAGATGTATAAACCTTCTTTCTCCATCTATCCAGCGCCCTGGAGTCTCTGTCAGAAGGGGTAAGATTTTTGGCTGTAGAAGCCTTAACACCTTTGGGACCCTGAGAAACAGTTTCAGGGTCAGCAGCAGGTTGTGAGAGTCGGGAACCCTGTAATATCTATCTGGCTTACTAGGAGCCGGAGGCAGGGAATCAGGAGCCATGCTTGATTCTGAGAATACATAATCAACAATGTCTAATAGAGGAGGTATTGCCAAAGGCCTATGCTGAGGAAGAAGAAAATCCCTAAGCCTCTTTTTGGATTCAGAAAAGTCCTGACTCTCCCAGTGAAAATGTTCTCTTAAATTATGCAAAGTCTCTCCAAAAGAGTAATCCTCAGGAGAAGCAGAAGGGATGGATTCCTCTGCATCAGAGTCCTCAAAGTGGAATAGAAATTTCCCGATCAGAAGAGGAATTAGAAGAAATGGGAACCTGATCTGAAGATTCATAATCAATCAGTGCCTTGCCTAGGGCTCTTAGCAGGGGGGGGGGGGAGTTTGGAACCCCTTATCAAGGTAATTAAACCCTCAGCCATTTTGATCATTTGTTTTTTAGGCATAGGGGCCCGAGCACGTGGCTCATGCGTTAATTTTTTAGACATAGAAGTAGATTTTGGCTTTGTTTTTGATGATGGCGTCTGTTTAATATACAAATGTTGAGGGCTGAAAACACCCTCGGAAGCCAGTGCCTGCTCAGCGGCTCCGGACCCATCCAAGGGAGAGACATCCACGGGTTCAATACTTAAAAATCTCGTGGCATACCGGAGTCTGAATGGGTCTTGGTAGAGGCCTGTAACTCAAAAGTAGCGGGCATCAGGGGCTGCAAAAGTGCCTCACTGAGTACCGGCGACTGGCTTAGGAGAAGCTTCGTTGTCGGTTTTGGACCTCGACGGTCTGTCTTGGTCTTTTTCCTTGTGTTTTTTGTGAATTCCGGTAGTCGGATTGCTAACAGACATTTCAGGATAGTTAAATCTTGAACCAAAATATTTAGAAGCAAAAATATACAGACGCTTAATAGTGTGGTGGTTAAATTTAGCACAAAACCGACAGCAAGGCACGTTGTGATCAGGGCCTAGGCAAGGAATACAGTACAAGTGAAAATCCTTATGATGCATTTGCTTCCCACAAGTAATGCAATTAACTTTTACCGACATCGGTAAGGAGCAAGAAAAAATTTCCCCAACGGGGTACATAGCTTCAGTTTGAAGACTTTGGTTCTGAAACTCTAAAACGATAAATTTCAGGAGTCGGCTGACCGGCACTTTTTAACTGCTTCTGGCAACGTGCGGCAAGAAAGACTGATTAAAATGGCTTCGGCTGCATGTTTTATACCCCTGATGACCTGACGTCATGGAAGAGGGGACAGGAACCGATGCAGGACCCAACACTTCGTTACTCAGGCTGACTGAGGGCAACCTGCCAGCAGATTACGCAAATGTAATGACTGCTTCAGTGAAACACGAAGAACATCCTACATGGCACACCTCATCACGAGGTTTCTCATCCAGGAAAAAAAGACGTCATTGTTCCCCTCTACTTGTCACTCATTAGACCCATTATAGAGTACAATGCCCCTTTTGGTACGTACCTCACAAGACATCTACAGTAACTGGAAAGGCTGCAGAAATACCTCACAAAGAGGATTACCGGCCTCAAACAGATGCCCTATGCAGACAGTCTCAAAATAATCCAGCTTTTCTCCATCACATATCGCCTACTCAGAGGCGACCTCTGCCTAACATACAAAGCTGTCTCAAACCTAGAGCTGTTGGACATGTTCCACTTAAAGAAATCCCAATCCCTCCGAGCTACACACTCTAGGGACCTAAACCTTGTCACCACAATAAACAGAACATGTTGGAGGGATAGATTCCTGTCCCAGAGACTTCCCATACTCTGGAACAAACTACCTATCTATATCAAACAAAGCTCATTAACGCTCTAAGAAAAAGCTTGATGATTGGATGAGAAATAGGAAATGCACCCCAGGGATCACCTCTGCGACTCTGCTTGACAGGAAAATAATTTTATTGGGTGGCGAATGCCAGGGTACCTTTTTGGCTAGGCTTATATAGGCTCTAAGGCCAATAGCCTAGTACCTACAATCCTATGAACCTATGAACACCATTTTCCTTTGAAACCCATTGTAAGATGGGAGTCTGAAGAGCAACTCCTTACACAAAGGGGCATTACAACATTCAGTCTTCATTCCATCAGAAGGGGACTGGTTATTCAGAACAAAATGCCTCCTGACAACTGACTGTACCGTAGCAGTCCTGGACACTGCATCTACAGAGTCATCCCCACACAGCCTGCTTACCAAACAATAAAAACAGTCTGGGCTTGGAAAATCACAACTGCCTTTTGGGTTTCATTTTGCACTCTAACAACAATCTTGTAACCACTTTAGGATATATTCTTGCTACTTCAGACTGTGGATCTGAATATTTATAGACCCAGAAAGCCAAGGTTGCCGAGGTGTACTCCCCCCCCCCCCCCAAAAAAAAAAAAAACATCAAGCACTCTGCTTTCCCTGTCGACAGGAAGAGTGTTATACATCTGAGCCAGACTACTTCCTTCAGCAGCTTTCAGGAACTCTATATCTAGATTTGAAAGGGCTTTTTATAAAGAACCTTGTAAAGATCCACACCCTATAAAGCTCATGTCTAGGGGAGCTGTTGAAAATCGGATTCCAAGAACGCTGACCAACATCCACAAGAGCTTCATGAACTGGAGGGATAGCAAGATCTTAAAAGTCCAAGAACCTCCTCTAAGTTATACCTGAGTAAGTTGTACCTGAGACTGCCACCTGACATGAGGAGGGCTGGGGAAGTACAGGGCCTAATGGGGAGCTGTGAAAGGAGGTGACTAGGAAAATAATCCTATAAAAAAAGCAAAATAAATATATTATATGTGCTTCTATCAATAAAACAGGCATGAAACCAACCAAAAGTCATTAATAAGTGTCTATGAATGGCTTTACAAGAGAGAAAAACATAACAGAATGTGGAGTGAAATGCTTTAAAGAGTTATAAAAATGTACAACTTACCCATCCTTTTCTATTTTTAGTAGGCTTTGTTGGATAGTTGGGTCCAAGACATGTGAAATGGTAAGAATTCTGACACCGTTCACACTCTAGAAGAGGCTGTAATGTTAAAATAAAAAATAGAAAAATAAATAGACTAAAACTGCACGATTCCCAACAAAGATTTGCAAAATTTCTGTCAAATCCAACCTTATCTTTAGTTTTTACTCATCACATTCACCTTGCTAAAGAAAAAAGAAATTCATTAAGTAATGAGGCTCCTGTCTTGGGAGACCATTTCAATCAAAAGTTCTTGCAATATTACCATGTCACACAGGGAACTCGAGAGTAAAATGAAAGTTCAGATTAATATAACCTGTTTTTTCTCCACCACCAACAGAGCTCTTAGCCCCAAAAGATCCATCTTGTCCACCCTCCTACATTTCCTTCTGCTGCCAGTAGGCACCAAGGAAAAAAAAAACACAGAATTACAGTCGTTTTCCATAAGGAAGTGTTTTTGTGCGTTATGGTCTAACCACAACATCATTAAAGAGCATGCACCACAGATATAGGGCCATTTTTGTGGAGGACTAGTGAAGTGTACACAATTACATGCCTGACTGCCACCTACAGCAAAAGTGCTGCATCTCAAACCATAGCACAAGCCTAATGCAATCAGCAGCTCTTCAGCTAGACATCTGGCCCCTACCAAACAAGTCTCACATCGGATCGACACCTCCCTTCTTCGATAAGTGGAGGGGAAATCTGGAGTCAAGGTTTTCATTCCCACCCTCCCCATCTAGCCCTTCCATTGCCAAATTGCATGTTCCAATCAGGGTTTTATCCCTTTGCTCTCTCAGACCCAGCCGCCTACTACTACTGATGTTTTACAATTAGCAAGCCCTCCTACTTTAGAAAGAGTGAAGCACTTAACTACTAACCTGACACTTTTCAACAATCTTAGAAATGAAGCACTGTGAGAACCCTAGAGTTTTGTTAGCTTAAACCATCAGATAGTGGGACAGGGTCCAACTATTCTGGTCAAAAAAACTAGAAAAAATATGAAAGATTAGCTTTTTGAGCTATTCGAGCTAAGATACACCACCAATCAGTAGTATACAGTAGTATTAAGTTTATATTAGGTGCTGTGACAAAATTAAGACAAGATACAAAGCCTCTAAACTGCTAGAAGCAACAGCTTTCACTAGCAGGAACCCAGATATTATTGTCCACAGCAAGACAAATGACCTGTCATAGAAAAGGAGACTATAAAGAAATGCTAAAGAATATTAGGCAAAGAAGTTAAAAAAAAAAAAAAATGACACTCAGATTTTTGCTTGCTCCTGGCATAGTGACAATGAGACATCAAATGATTCCACAAATTACTGAGACACTGGTATAGAGTTCTTAGGGCTTTGGATACAATAGGAAATGCACACTACATCTGTAGAGACAAAGGCCTATAAACTGGTTCAAAAGTGAGGTACTCTGACAGCCTCATATTTCTCACTCACTAGTAAGCAATTAAAAAAGGAGGAAATGCACAAGTGACAAAAATCTTCTCTCAGTCAAAATTTCTGCGAAACTAAAAGCAAATTCCAGTCCATACTGACAAATTCAGGACAGTTGATCTTTTACGGGTCCTTGTGTCACTAGAAATTCTAAACACACACACCACAAGTACAAACTAGGTATCAAGGTCAGATTATCCTTTGGTTTTAACCTTCCCAGACTTTAATTTCAATTTTCTATGTGATTACTTCATGATTATGAACTCTGGTGTCATTATGCTACTTCTGAGTTACAGTCTTACCTCCAGGGCTCTATCCTCTATTCATACCAGCACCTGAAAAATACATACAGCACACCATTGTTAACTCATTCAGTGTTAGCTTCTGTACACTCACCTGGTCCTCAAACACTTAAATACGAATAAGAGCACTAAGAAAACTTTTAATATATGGTAAACACTCTACACAATACCTTATCTGACAATCTTTCAAATTATTATAGTTTTACTCAAAACTCAGACACCGTCCTGTTATAAAGCAAGACTGTATACAATTAGAGGATAAGGAGTTGGAAGACCTTAACATCTCCAAGGTAACACTTAAACACCAAGCCATTTACATTTACCTCATAGTCTAGAATATTCATCAACTCTGGGGCATCACTTTAGTAATTTAATGTATAAAGGATTCAGTTCTCCCTCCAGCAGCACACACAATTAAAAAAGCACAGTTCTGTAGGAACTTAACATAATAGTAGATGCCCTACTTTTCACTGCTGCAGTATTCCTTACTAAAAGGATATCCTACAATGGAGAGTCACCCATCCAGCATACCAAAGCCTTAAGGCCTTCCAGGTGCTACATTGCATCCTACATGTAGGACATATAAGTGATGTAGGGGCACCCAATATTCAGACTGCAGTTACCCCAGCAGAACTACAGCAACCCAGGAGGAACAAAAGAAAAAGCATGGGCATCCAGAAATGGGAGAAAGAAGGACCCCCTCGGCCAGAGAGCAAGAAAACAAAAACTAAAAAAAAGAGGGGAGGAGTAGGGAGGGAAGGAATACTTTTAACAGTGAAAAGTAGGACATCTAATGTTATAGTAACTTCTTACAGAACTGTACTTTGTTGTTCCTTATCACTGTTGCAGTATTCCTTACTAAATGTCGAGCACAAAAGTTACTTTAGAGGATGGCAGGTGGAAGTGACTGAAGAATCCTCCTAAAAACATGAACGATGGCCCTTGCAAAACCAGTTCTGGCCCCAGATACTTCACCCATCTTGTAGTGCTTATTAAAAGTATATACAGAAGACCAGGTAACAGCTTCCAAAATGGATCTAGCATCTAAACCCTTGAAAAAAAGCACCAGAAGAGGCTATCACCCTGGTAGAATGAACATGAACTGAAGAAAGCTGTCTACCACGAATATAACAGCAAAAAAGAAAAGGCCTTAGAAATCCAAAAGGAGGTGGTTAGCTTACAAACAGTCAAAACCAAATTTCCTGGCATGAAAAACTTGCTCAGATTTTCTAACATTTTTAGTTTTATCCAGATATCAGAGTAGTCTATGCAAATTTAGAGTATAGAATCCTTTCACCAGAATCCTGAGGTGAAGGGAGAAAAGAAGGAAAGGTGAATGGACTGATTTAAGGACAAGTCACTGACCACCTTGCTCATAAAAGGACTCGTGCACACAAAAACTCTGAAAAATAAAAAAAGGTGTAAACTGCCATGAGTGCCTGAAGTTCAGTCACGACAAAATAGCCACCAGCAAAACAGTCTTCTAGGTACATAACTGCAAAGTAGAAGAAGCTGCAGGTTTCAAGAGTAGGCTGAGTCAATTTTTCTGGAACAAAATAAAGGTCTCAAGAAGGTGGACTGGGCTTTCTCAGGGTTCTAATGTGAATTGCGTTTTCTAAAAATGATTTAACTTCAAAATCTGGAGGATAATGGCAGATCCAAATGCAGACAAGCAGAAATGACAAATGACTGAGCTTTGATGGTGAATATGCCAGCCCAGAATTGAGCAACTCACACAAAGTAAAGTTGTGTAAGAACTTACCATAACAGCAGATGTCCTACTGATCATTGCTGCAGTATTCTTAATTAATGATGTATAGACAAGTTACCAAAGCTTAACCTTCCCTCGGTCGTTATGTCTGACATGTGACCTCAGCTTGTAGGCATAGGGGTATACAAGCAGCAGTATGAGTGAAGATTCTCAGACAATCTCCAAGCCAGCAGCCTGAATAACCCTGACAGAATGACTGGTCATCTAGAAGGGACATGCCATGAACAGTTTACAAAGTCTCCTTGGCCCAAGGGTCTTGTCTACATGGCAGAAAGGAAAATTATGTGTGAGCGAGAGAGGGGATGGTAACCAACTTAGAGGGGAAGGAAGGTGGGAAAGAATACTGCAATGATCAATAGGACATCTAATGCTATAGTTCTTACATAACTGCACTCCATCATAATGGAAAGCACTGCTGCAATATTCCAAACCAGTGGGCAATTTCCAAAGCTGAAGGGAATATAAGGGGACTGGCTAGTTTACAGAGGAACTGTTCAAGAGGCAACAGAGGACTAACCTTGCAAAGGCAGCTCAGTCCTTGAAAAGGCATCACTTTTGTAGTGTTTAGTGAATGTGTGACCAGACCACCAGACAGCAACTTCCAATACAGACCTGGCTTCCAATTCAAGGCATCAAAGGATGCCACTGCTTGGGTAGAGTGAGCTTGAGGGAATGAGGGGAAAGGTTTGTCATGCAGAGTAGCAAAAGGAGATGGGACTTCCAGATCAAGCTTGCAATGGTTTGCTTAAAAACTGGTTGGCCCAGCTAAAAGTCCATGAAACAGAAACAGTTGATCAGACTTAAATAAATCTGACCTTGCCCAAATAAAACTTAGGATGTCTGGGAACATCTACAGCATGCAGAAGTCGTCACCCCCCCCCCCCCAAGTTCTGTGGACCAGGAAAGAAAGCAGGTGGCTTGATGCCCTGGTTGAAAGACAGCTCATTCACTACTTTTTACATGAAGGAGGGATTACCCATCAGGGTCACCTCATCTTTGCGGAAAATAAAGGGAGTTATGGCCATAAGTGCCTACAGTTCAGAGACTTTACTTGCTGAAGTGAGAGTCAGGAGCAGAATAGTCTTCCAGGTGCAAAATTTGAGACTTGTTAAGGCTGCTGGTTCTAAAGGAGGCATTGTGAACTTTTCCAGCATGAAACTGAGGTCCCTAGAGAGGGGGGGTACAGTCTTTCTTGGTGATCCAAGAAGCAGAAGCCCTCTAAAGAATTGTCTGACTTCAGGTATCGACACAACAAAAGGGTTGATGGACAGGTAGGCAGACAAAGATGACAGTTGGGCTTTGAAAGAGGTGCAGGCCAGAACTGCATATACATGAGCTCAAACAGGTATTTTAGCAAGAAAAGCACTTCTGATTTGTCGGGATCCTGGTTATTCCTACAGTAACAAAAGAAAATATATTCCATTTGGCTATGTAGGACTTTCAAATGGTGGTTCTCCTTGCTTCTTGGAGAAGCATAACTACATTTTCTGAAAACTGGTACCTGAAAAAAAAATCAGAACCCTATCATCTACAAGCTTAGATTTAGGGATGACAAAATGGGATGTAGCAATGATCCTTTCTGCTGACTGATGAGATGTCTTGTGTGGCAGTTTCCGATGTTTGCCCTTTGCTAGATGAAAAAGCGGGAAGCAATGCTTTCTTGGTCAAAAAAGGCGCAACTAGTAATAGCTTTATTTCATTCTGTATATTTATCAGGATCCTTGTGAAGAGAAGAAGTTGGGGGAAGGCATAGAAGATCTTCCCTGTCTGCAAATGAGCAAGCTTCTGTCCTCCAGGCAAAGGGGCAAGAATTACTGGTGCAAACCAGGCGGAGCTGTCTGTGAGGCAAGCAGGTTTATTTGTAGTATTTCCCAACGGTGAAGTATGTCTAGGAACACTTGCCTTTTCAGGGTCCTCGAAGGTCCTGCTTAATACGTCTCTGCCAACAAGCTATCATGTGATGGGATATAAATGGCAAGGGCATGTTTTTCTGGGTGACAAGTTCCCAGGTCCTCTGCACTAGCCTGCACAGTTGGCAAGATCTGGTGCCTCCTTGTTCATTTATGTACCACATGACTCATGTCTGTAAATATTCGAAAAGCACCTGGCTTAGATGTTGGATGAGTGCCCTCATCTACTTCAGGGTGATGTCTTTCCTTTGGAATTTCAGCTATCATCTGCCCTGAATTCTGCGGGTACCTGTCCAGACACCCACCCAACCCAACACGCACGGCTTTCAAAGAAGGAAGCTCTTTACAGAACAGGGATAACTGCTTTTTATAACAGAAAGCACCCAGTAGTTTGTGGTGACCTTTTCCTAGCTTGAGATTGATGGAATAAGCCTTTTGAAGAGGGACAGGGCAGGACCAAGGAGCTGGAGGCCTTTAATATGTAGACAGTCAGAGATCCTTCTCTGAAGGGAGGCCTCACAGATGTAGGATCCCTCTGACTTTTCTGGGAATCTCTTTCTGGCAGCCTTCTTGTGTTTATGAATGGGTCTGGAGCCCCTTCTAACAAAAGAAATGGGCTTGGCTGGGTAATTCAATTAGTACCTAAGCACAGAAAAACAAAATAATCTGTCTGCAGTCTTTCATTGCTTTGCTCTTGAAGAGCTTTAAGTTGGCAGCTTGTGGGACAAACAAAAGGTTCTTGTCTAAAGTAAGCTCAATAAACCAGGTTTTGAAATCTTCTGGCAGGGGTTGATTGCACAACCTCACATACCTGCAAATGAAAGAGCCAGCAGCAGCTGCTCTAGAATGGTCTCTGCAGCATCACAGTTACATTCCATGCTGTCTGGCCGGTTGAGCAGCCAAATTAAGGACATCTGTTGCTTGGAATCTGCCCCCCCCCCCAAAGTACTCATCACCACCTTGGTTAAGGAGTTCAGTATGGATAACATGTACTTGGTTACCTGGGTTTGATAATTAATAGGCCTGAATGCCAGAGTAGAGGAGGTATAAATCTTTTTCCCCAACCTATCTGTAGCCATATTGTCTTTGAGGAGAGGGCATTACCAAGAAGCCTTGAAGGTTTATCAGAACAGCGAGATACTGTAGAGGTATATGCCACAGAATTTTTGTACAACTGCAGTTGTGTCAAATCTTACCATAACAGTAGATGTCCTTTCCACTGTTGCAGTATTCACTACCTCCCTGATCCTCTGCCAAGAATAGCTCGTTTGTCCAACATACCAAAGCCTTTATTACTCAGGAGCATTTTACATCAGACAAATGCTCACCATGGAAGTGTAGGTCATAAAGGTGAAGTACAAACACTCCCAATCCAAAAGTAAAGTGTCCCAGGAGAACTAGGATACTCATTGCAAAGAAGGACATGTACATCCAGAAAAAGGAAAGGAGGAAAAGAAAGGGAAGAACCTCTAAGTCTGAAAGACCACCCACAGAAAAGACAAAAAAGAATGGGTAGAAGGGAGGGAGTGAATACTGCAACAGTGAAAAGTAAAACATGTCTATTATGTTAAGATTTTACACAAGCGTACTATTTTCTTCCATTTCACTGTCGCAGAATTCATCACTTCTAGGAGAGTATAAAATCAACTTAGAAGGTAGGGAGGAGGAAGGCAAGGAGGAACCCTCCACATATCCATGGAGGACAGCCTTGGCAAAACCTGCCCCGGCTCTTGAAATAATGTCTAATCTGTAATGTTTAGTTGAATGCAAGTAGCAGCTTCAGTTGGGTGTCCAAACCCCCCAAGAAAGCCCCAGAGGAAGCCACTGCTCTAGTAGAATGAATCCTAACAGAAGCAGACAACTGCTTGCCCTGAAAACAACAAAAGGAAATGGCCTGAAAAATTCAGGAGGAAATGGTTTGCTTAGAAACTGCTATACACAATGTCTAGTAAGAAAATCTTATGAAAGGCCTTTGCTTTAATGTTTGAGCCGTCTATGCAAATCTAAGGAATGAAGAACTTTTTCATTAGTAAACTGTAGAGAGGAGAAAAACAAAAAAAGCTGGATAGCCTAAGAGACAGCTCACTAATCCCATTTGGTATAAATTAAGGATTGATTCATAAAGAGGATGTCCTGTCTCTCTGAAAAAATGAAAAAGAAGGGACTGCCAACAAGGCCTGGAGTTCAGATACCTGTCGGGCAGAGGTTAAAGCAACCAATAAAAAAGTCTTCCAGTTGCAGCGTTCTAAAGAAGTGGCAGGCTCGAATGGAGTCTGAGTCAATTTTTCAAGGACAAATTAAGACACCAAGAAGGCGAAATATGCTTTTTTATAGGTCGAATATGAAGAACACTTATTAGAAACTGCTTGATCCCAAATCTAGAATTTGCTTCCCACAAGAAATGCAATTGTTAACTTTTACTGACATCTGTCTGGAGCAAGAAAAAGTTTCCCCAACGGGGTACACTAAGCTTTATTGAAGACTTCGGTTTTGAAATTCAAATTTGAAAATCTCAGGAGCCGGCTGACCGGCACTTGCGAACTGCTTTTGCTTCGGGCACCACACGGCAAGAAAGATGGGATAAAATGGTGTTGGCTGCATCTTATAAACCCCTGGCGCACTGACGTCAGGGAAGAGGCGACAGCAACCGACACCAGACCAGGACTTTGGAATTCAGGCCCACTGCGGGTAGCCTTCCAGCAAGATAACCAAAGTGTAATGACTGCAACAGTGAAAGACTATGAACATCACTTATTAGAAACTGCTTGATCCCAAATCTAGAGATCAGATTCAGTGGCAGACAGGCAAAGATTGCTGACAAGTGAGTTTTCATTGAAGAATATGCTAAGCCAGCATGCAGCAGTTCACACAAGAACGAACGAACCAAGGGGTCCCTACTGAAAAAGGATCCTGGTGAACTTTAACATACCAAAGAGAAAATCTCTTCCACTTGGATAGGTATGATGTCCTGGTAGTGGGTTTCTTGGCCTACTGTAGGACTCTAAACATGTCCTCAGAAAATTGGGGTCAGAAAGGACTGGACTATCACCCAAAATATCAGTTGAAAAGTGGACAGGTGGGGATGAAGACAACGGCTTTTGCCCTGTGTGAGAAGGTCCATGTGGGGAGGTAACTAGCAATGACTGCCCCAGGCCAGATGGAATAAGAGGGGGAACCAGTACAGTTTGGGCCAAAATGGAACCAACAAGATTTTTGGATAGTCCTTCTCAACCGTGTGAAGGACCTTGGGAAGAACAGGAAAAGCATAAAGGAACAATTCCTTTCAAGACAGAAACATGACGTTTACTTTCCAAGCCAAAGGACTTGGGACTGGAATAGAACCGATGGGAGTTGCTAGGTCAGAGAGGAGGTAAAGAGGTCTACTTGAGGAATATCCCACTGATGAACTATATCCAGAACCTCATCTCTTTAAAGCATCCATTCATGAAGATGAGTCCTGGACCTGCTGAGAGAATCTGACAAGACTAGGCTCTGAAGGTACACAAACTACCTGCATGGTCACCTGCAAATTTATGACTATTTCCCGTGCTTGAAGGGCTATTGTGCTAAGAAGGTAAGACCTTGTACCCTACCTGCTTGCTGATGTACCACATAATTTGGAAATGTCTATATAAACCTTAAAGGGATTTGGCACTCACAGCGAGTGGACAGCTCGAAGAGACAGAATAACTGCCTTCAGTTCCTTTAACATTGATATGATCCACCCTCTACAAAAGGCCCTGATCGTTCCATGTGGGGGCATTCTGGTGACTGACAGATTTGACAGAACTGTTCTGATGAATTACGTTTTCCTAAGATATATTTTGGACATGTAATTTACCCTTAACTGTAACTGACACAATATCATATCATATAATTCTAAACTATAGCTCATCTATTTCATGATAATTTAATCAACAGAAAGACTGAAAAATAGGGAGTGGTTTTAACACTGTTGACCAGATGGCAAAAACTGATGTACAGTTTGACGACTTGGAAATTATGTGGCTAGCAAATTTTCTCTCAAAAAAAATGTTTACAAAGTTTGTAAACAGACAGCAAGATCTCTAGGGTGAATTGAGATGTCCATAATATCAAAAAGCTAAATTAGAATATGAGGCATGACATATCTGTCTGGTTTAATCATAAATGAAATTACATTAAATGCATGAAGTAAACACAACAGAAGAAAAAGGCTCATCACTTGTGATAACTGCCTAACACTGGTGAAAAAAATGTGATTAACAGCCAAATGTGGCAGGCAAGACAAAGACCTCATTACTGGTTCATTAGCATGTCTCTGAATCAAAAAAGCCTACACTAGTACTATCAGACCTATGGCGGTAGTGCCTTCCCAAGAGGTAGGGTGGTTAAAGAATTGGAAAGGCTTACCAAAAGGAGACAATTGTTTTAAGGCTTCCTCCTCACTGTAATCTTTTCTGAATCCCAGCAAAAAAGCATAAAAAACATCTAGTGTGTGAAGGAAGACAAGTGCCACAAACATTTTGAACTAAACATACAAAAATTAAGAGGAAACACTATTTTCATTTCACACATTTAGGAATGAGTACTTAATGGAAATTAAGTATTCAGGATAGCAGTGTGAAAAACAAACTTTATGAATGCAGTTATAATCATCAAACTGCAATCAACTTATGTTTTTGAGGAGAGCTTTGTTCTACATCCCTGCTACTGTATGCTTGAAATCATATCCAGAATTTTTGTAGTATGGAGGTATGGAGAAATCCTCTTTGCATAGATCAGTTCAGAACTGGTTGAAATCACTGATTCACAAAACTGTTAAATTCACAGACCCTATTAAAAGATAGGGTAGATGGTGATTTATAGGGAAACTATAGCAGCACACTTGGGACATTAGTTTATTGGAAGAATGAATAAAATTTGGAATATGAAACCTAAAGGCATTATAACAAAAACTGCCTGGAAGTGTAAGAAAAAAAACATTTGAGGAATAAAAAAAAGTAGTAGGGAATATGGCAGGTGGTATAGTTGCTGGTAAGCATTTCACTTGAATATATATAAGAATACAATGCCAAGGGCATTTTGCAATTTCAAAGGTTTATAGGTTGCTACTACACAGTAAATTAGCTAAGCCTTTTGAATCCTAGCCACTACAATCCCTCTGTTACATTCAATCTGTTTGTTTGTTCCACCATGTCCATAAGGGATAAGGGGGATAGGTGCCTGGGGAAAAACTGCAGTTTCCCATTTATCTGTCACGTAAGATTCAAAGACTGTTTGAGATGTACTTCGCTTTACAAAGAGTGGGAGCTTGCTCCACAGATGGGGAATTTGAAAGGGGTACCTGCCACACCCAAGTCCTATTTATGTTGCAAGACAGAGTTACGGTCCCTTGTGTTTGTGTTGCAACTTGGTTAGATGTTTGAGCAAACGCATATCAAAAGGCAGAGTGTATTCTACTATGAGCATGATACGGGAAGGGAACAAAGGAAAGAGGACCTTTTTTTTTTGTTTGTTCTTTTTATCCAAGAGGAGATTCCCTTAATAATCAGTTGGTTAAGGTAGCAAACATTCCCAGTGACAGTGGTGGTCAAAGAAGAGCCTATTATCCATGAAGGTGCCCAGGTCTCTAATGACAATTACCACTTTAAAGGGGGTGCCATTTATGTTTTAAGAATGCAAGACTTCCTGTTTCCAAAATCTGGGATGCTACATTTATTCCGCATTAAAGCATGTTCCTGACCAATAAGTTTGGCCAAATTAGGCCATCTTGAAAGATCCAAGTGTTAAGGGGAGTTGGAGGATTCAAGCTTGCAGTTGTCCACAAACTTGGTCAATTAGAGGCCTTTACTGTCAGGTTTGACACCAGAGAAGAAGATATCAAACAGATGTCGTCCCAAAAGAGTGCCTTGGGGTACACCATTGGTGAAAAGTCTCTTGGAGAGTAGTGTGCCACTGACTGTTAAGAGAATGTCTTCAACTAGTGATCTAGTTGGTAATCCAGTGGGATACAAAGGGTGGTTTATACTGAATTTGTTCAGCTTGCTGACAATGCCAGACTGGATATAGTAACAACAACCTTAACAAAATCAAGGTAATTCGCTTATATGGAATTATCCTTATTTAGTTCTCTAACTCTTTCAAATAACTCATCCAATATTAAAATGTATAATCTACCTTCTAAAAAGCCAAATTGGTTAGGCTCTAGAGATCTTTGGTTCCCTATGTCCCTCTTTATGAGGTTCATGACGATGTAGTCCATCACCATGCAAATGATGCTGGTGAGAATGAGAAGTGTTGCCAGGGTTAGTGGTGGGGCCTTATTTGTGGAGGGGAGCTACTAGAGCTTTTCTCCAGGCTTATACTAAATTGGCTGAGGAATGGCTGTGATTTAAAAATTTAAACTAGAAGTTCTGAGAAGGGCGCTTCATATGAGCAGAAAAAGTACAGTTGTGTACACTTACCATAAATGTAGATGTTCGAGTGTATTCACTGTTGCAGTCATTACAATTGGGTTATCCTGCTGGCAGGTTGCCCTCAGTCGGCCTGAATTCCAAAGTCTTGGTCCGGCGTCAGTTGCTGTCGCCTCTTCCCTGACTTCAGGGCGTCAGGGGTATAAAAGATGCAGCAGACGCCATTTTTTTTTCAGTTTTTCTTGCCCCAGATGTCAGGTGCCCCCAAAACGGTAGGCTATAAATATGGTAATAAAACATACATGCACCAAAGTATATTTTACCTTCATCTACAAGCAAATACACCACATAGATTGTATAGATTAGAAAAGTAAAGATAAGTTCCAGCATAAATAAGGGGGATGGCGGGTGGGTAACCTGGACTGCAACAGTGTATACACTCGAACATCTACATTTATGTTAAGTGTACACAACTGTACTATGTTCTTTGTGTTTCACTGTTGCAGTCATTACAACTGGGTAGAATCCCAAAGCTATGGTCGGGAGGCTGGAGCTAAATAGCATTAGGAGCGGCTATGAGGCCCTGCATAACTGCAGTGGCAAAGCCTGCCCTGGATTTAGAGTAGAGTGACAGATAATAGTGCTTTGTAAAGGTGTGCACTGAACTCCAGGTAGCAGCCTCTAAAATGTATTTGGTTGGTACTCCCTTGAGGAAGGCTGCTGAAGTGGCTGCTGCTCGGGTTGAATGTGGCCTAATGCCCTTAGGCACCGGCTTGCCATGTTGTGAATAGCAAAAACCAATGCAGTGGCCTATCCACTTTCAAATAGTCTGCTTTGAGATTGCCTTTCCTTGTGATCCTGCAGCATATGCCACTAGTAATTGCTCCGTCTTTCTGAAAACTTTGGCTCTGTCCAAGTAGAATCGAAGCTGTGTATGTCCAAAGAAAGCAGAATTCTCTCCCCCTTGTTCTGTGGATTTGGATAAAAAGTTGGTAGATGAATAGTTTGATTAAGGGCCACACTGGACATCACCTTAGGCATAAATGTCAGGTTTGTCCTCAGAGAAACCCTGTCTGGATAAAAAAATGATAAAAGGTTCCACAGCCATGAGTGCCTGTAGCTCTGAAACTAGTCTTGCAGAAGTTATTGCTAGGAGCAGAGCTGTTTTCCAAGATAAAAACTTTATATCAGCAGTAGCGGCTGGCTCAAAAGGAGGCAGGGTGAGTTTTTCCAAGACTTAGTTGAGGTCCCATGCAGGTATTGGTGATTTCCTTGGAGGCCTTAAGTTTTTGGCTCCTCTGAGGTACTGCCTTAAAGGATGAAAAAAAAATTGGCAGCTCTGTATTGTAATGAGCCGAAATGGCAGAGGCGTGAATTTTAATTGATGAAGAGGATAGGCCTTTGTCCAGCATCTCAGTTAAGTATTCCAAAATCTGAGGAATATTTGGAACAGCTGTGTCAATCCCTTGTACCTGGTTCCAAGCACAAAAATCTCTTCCATTTTCCAGCATAAGATTTTCTAGTACTAGGCCTTGTGGCCTCCAAAATGACATCCATCACAGCTTTAGTGAGAGGTGTGTTTTGTATGACTACATTATCCGCCATGCTGCCAGCCAGATTTAAAGGTCCTGAGTTGGCTGTGCAGGATCTGTTTTTTTGGGACAGTAGATGAGGTATTTGAGGTAAGGTCCAAGCCGGGCATTGAGACAAGCTCCTTAGGACTGGATGCCAGTCTTTGGCAATCAGTATCATCTTTGGCTTCTCTTGTCTGACCTTTAGGAGTACCTTGGGGAGGAGAGGCAGTGGAGGAAAGGCATATACTGCTAAGTTTTTCCAGCTGAAAGATAGGGCATCCACTTTCCATGCTTGTCTGTGGTAAGTCCTTGTGCAGAATCTTTTTAGTTGGTAGTTGTGAGGAGAGGCAAATAGATCTATATCCGGGCATCCCCATTTCCTTGTTATCATGCTGAAGACTTGTGGAGCCAATTGCCACTCGTGGGGATCCATGAGGTTTCTGCTTAGTTCGTCTGCCAGAGTATTTATCTTTCCTGGCAGGAATTGTGCCTGCAGATGTACGTGGTAAGTTAATGCTGTGTTCCACAAAGTCATGGCTAGTCTGCAAAGGGGGTAAGAATGAGTGCCTCCCTGCTTGTTAATATACCACATGACCATGATGTTTGTCTGTCTTTATCAGTAGTTGTCCCAGATGAAGTAGGTCCTTGAAGGCTGTCAAGGCATTTTGAACAGCTAGCATCTCTTTTTGATTGATATGTAGATGCATTTGGTTCAAGGACCATGTGCCTTGAATACATCTTCCTGCCATGTGGGCCCCCCAGGCATAGCATGATGCATCCGTTGTTAATGTCTGACTGGCTGGGGGTAAAGTGAATGGCTGTCCCTTGTTCTGGTGACAAGCCGTCGCCCACCATCGAAACTCCAGTTGCAGGCAGGGAATGAGAGTAACCCTTGTTTCCAGGCTGTGGCAATGTTGAGTCCAAACACTTATGAAGTTTCCTCACATGCAGTCTTGCATATGGAATTAGTAGGATGCAGGATGCCATGAAGCCCAAAGCCTGCAGAATTTTTCTTGCAGATAACTGGGCCTTTGTTGCCAACATTTTGAAATAGGTAGTCAGTTGCCTCTGTTTGTCTTGCATGAGATAAGCCATCTGAGCAGTTGTATTTAACCTTGCACCCAGGAATATTATCTCTTGAGAGGGTTCTAATTTTGATTTCTTTTCGCTGACTGTGTACCCTAGGCATGTTAAAAATCTCTTTATAAATGCCAGATGCTGTAGTAGAATGTCCTTGTCCTCTGCTTGAATGAGGCAGTCGTCCAAGTAAGGATATATTTGTGATCCTCTGTCTGCAGAACGCAATTACTGGTGCCAGGCACTTTGTAAAGACCCGGGACTCAGTAGATAAGCCAAAGGGCAGTGCAGAGAATTGGTAATGCATTGAGTCAGCTTTGAATCTGAGGTATCTTCTGCATGTTTGTCTGACTGGGACATGCAGGTATGCCTCTTTTACGTCTAAAGTTACAAGCCAAGCCTTCTTGCCCAGAATGGACAGAAGCTGCTGTAAAGTCAACATTTGGAATTTTGGTATATCCAGGTATGTGTTTAGAATAGATAGGTCCAGTACTGGTCTCCAGGTCTTCTCCTTTCTTGGTACCAAGAATAGCCTCGAGTAAAATCCATGTCCCTTCTCTTGCTCTGGTACTTGTTGAATAGCCCCCATGTCAATGAGGAATGAGACTTGTTTTTGTGCCTCTGCCCACTGATTTTTTGGCAGGTCTGGTCAAACGTTTGTCCTTGGCAAGGTATGGAAGTGAAACTTGTAGCCTTGTGACACAATGTGTCTAGGACCCATTTGTCCTGGGTTATAATGTGCCAATTTTGAGAAAATAGTGCTAGTTTTCCCCCTAAAGGTACTACCATAAGATAAGTGCTTGGCGCAGGTAGGGGGAAGTCATTGGGACTGTTTCCTGTATGGCTGTGATTTATCTTCTCCACTTTTGGAGGTAGAAGCACCCCATTGTTTAGACCTATATGAGCCTTGGGGCTGGGATCTGCCTCTAGGGCATCTGGATCTGTCCCTTTGTGGCCTGTCTGACACTGGAAAGGACCAATTCTTTGTAGGCCAGTGTCTGATAAATCTTGGAGGCTGTACCTGTAAGAAATCCTTGACCATTTACATAGATTTAGCTTTGTCCTCCATTTTCTTTAACACCTCTTCTGCCTTAACACCAAACAAGGTATCATGCTGTAATGGAGCATCTAATAATTTTGCTTTGACGTGATCAGGCAGATTTTGTTCCTTTAACCAAGCATGCCTCCTAATGACAGAACCCATAACTGCAGCCCTGCAAGGAGGCCTCCAGAGAATCAAAACCACATTGCAAAGTATGCTTTCCAACTTATTCAGCTGCATGCAATAAATCCTGCATTTCTTTGTTTTCTGCGCATTCAGAATTTATCAACATTTTCTGTTTAAGCAGCGACATGATGTATTGCTGATATTTGAGTATATGAAACTGGCATTTTAAAGCCCTTATAGCCAAGGTAGCAGAAGTGTAAATCTTTTTTTCCCCATCTGTCCAGAGCCCTAGAATCTCTGTCAGAGGGGGTAGGTTTCTTTGCAGTGGAAGCTTTGACCCCTTTGGGACCCTGAGAGATAGTTTCTGGGTCTGCAGCAGGGTTTTTAAAAAGGAATTTATGAGAATCGGGAACCCTGTATTATCGGTCCGGCTTAACAGGAGCTGGAGGTAAGGAATCTGGAGTCAGACTAGACTCTGAGAACACATCTACAATGTCTAACACAGGTGGAATGGCTAGAGGCCTGTGTTGTGGTAGTAAAAGGAAGTCTCTGAGCCTTTTTAGATTCTGAAAAATCTTGGCTTTCCCAGTGGAAATGCTCCCTCATGGTATGCAAGGTTTCCCCAAAGCAGTGGTCCTCAGGAGGAGAGGCTGAAGGGATAGATTTTTCAGCATCAGAATCCTAATAGGGAGGAAGGGAGTATTCCTGATCATTAGAGGAATCAGATGAAATGGAAACCTGATCTGAAGATTCATAGTCTGTCTCTTGCCTAGGCCTCTTATCAGGAGGGGGATGGGAACGCCTGATCAAAGAAATTAAGTCTTCGGCCATTTTCAGCATCTGTTTTTTGGGCATGGAGGCCTGTCCATGAGGTTGCTGTACTTATTTCTTTGTCTATAAAGGAGGTTTAGTCTTTGCCTTTGAAGCTGAAGTCATTTTAATGTATAACTGCGTAGGTCTGAATACACCCTCAGAAGCCAATGCCTGCTCAGCGGCTCTGGACCCATCTGAGGGAATTGTCTCTGAGGGTCCAATACCTTGAGTTTCCAGCGGCCTAGTCGGCTCCACATGGGAGTCGGAAGCGGCCTGCAGCTCTAAAGTAGCGGGGGTCAGGAGCTGCGAAAGCGCCTCACTGAGAACCGGCTTAAAAGAAGCTTCGTCATCGGTTTTGGACCTCTGTTGCCTGTCTTTTTCTTTGCGTTTCTTGTGAACTCCGGTAAACAGCTATCCGACAACATTGTATAATTAAATCTTTGGCCAAAATAACAAAAAGCAAAATCGTACCGATGCTTAATAGTGCATTGGTTAAATCTAGCACAAAACCGACAACTAGCAACGTCGTGGTCTGGGCCTAGGCAAGGAATAAAGTAAGAATGAAAGTCCTTATGAGGTATTTGCTTCCCATAAGAAATACAATTAACTTATTCTGACATCGGTCTGGAGCAAGAAAAAAGTTTCCCTAACGGGGTACTTAGCTTTTAATGAAGACTTCAGATCTGAAATTCTAACACGAAAATCTCAGGAGTCGGCCGACCGGCACTTGCGAACTGCTTCTGCTTTGGGCACTGCGCGGCAAGAAAGACTGAAGAAAATGGCGTCGGCTGCATTTTTTATACCCCTGACATCAGGGAAGAGGAGACGTCAACATACGAATTCAGGCCGACTGAGGGCAACCTGCCAGCCAGATAACCCAATTGTAATGACTGCAACAGTGAAACACGAAGAACATCAGCCTCACACGTGGACTCTAAGAGCTGATGTTATGGTATTCAAGAGCATTTTTAGTATGTTTTTGTTCAAAGTTAACTAGTGGTGGGGTGCAGGGACAAAAAAGTTTGAAGGCAACAGAAGGGAAATGCTGGAGCTGAATTTATCTGGTCTGCAAAGATGTTGTGTATATCCTCTGGATTTCAGAAGGGTAATATCATTAGAGCTAAGCTTGATACACTGCTGGGTATTACTTCTGAGGTTCTTCACATAATTAAAGAATGCCTTAGGGTTATCTTTTGTTGACATAGCAATTTTTAGTTTAAAATGATCTCTGCAGGATTTGATTTTGTTCCTAAGTTCTTTGTTGACCCTTTTGAGGTTAATTAGAATCCAGAGAGTTTTTGTTCTGTTCTTTAATGCAACAAGCTGTTTGCTTTTATTGTACAGTTTATTTACAGTTAAGTTCCATGAGAAGCCTTTGTTTCTCAACGTGGCAATGTACATATGGATAAAAAGGACAAGTCCATTTATTTCTGCATAGGACTCATTAGGAGTATAGCCACATGCAGAAAGAATTGTTGGTAAGGAGTGGAACAGCTTTGCTGGTCTTAATGTGCTGCCTACTCTCTCACCCAGCATAAAACCTCCCTCCCCTGCAGCAGATCTTGAGCTTCACTACATCTGCCATTCAAGACTTCCTCATCTCTCACTGTGATTTGTATACGACAGCACTGGCTCAGACGCATCTAATTCTCCTGCTAGCTGTCACCTATATGGCAAGCCAGAGCCCAATGCCCTCCACCAATTTAGGCATGCAAGTAGCAGCCTCTTATTTCCATCCCCCCCGATAGCTCCTCCTTGCATCTAAACCAGTATCTGCACTTAGGTCATCTGCAAAACAGTCACGGCCATTTCTCTCTATGTGACAGAGTGGGTTATAAAGCCCCATCCTGCAGCAAAGGAGACAAAATTCCTCAGTTTTGCTGAATTCTTAGGTCATATTTCAGGTAAGACTTAAACTGTGAACATTGCACACGTGCATAACTTTTTTCCCTCCTGTACTGGTGGTGGAGAAAGAAAGCTGGTAGATGAAAACAGCATCAATGGGACCGGATGGTGTCCCCGGCTGTGTGCTACACGAGCTAAATGAGGAATTAAACCCGCACATAAGGCAGCTGTTTAATCTCAGCCTTACCACAGGATACGTGCCCAAGGAGTGGCGTACGGCAACTGTGGTCCCACTCCACAAAGGCGGTGCCTCTACGGACCCTGGTAATTACCACCCCATAAGCTTAACAAGTCTAGTCTGCAAAGCTATGGAGAGGATCATAATGGAGCTCATAAACAAAGATATAGGGGACTTGCAGACATTGGACCCGACCCAGTTTGGCTTCGTCAAGGGAAGATCATGCCTTTTGAACTTGGTCGACTTCTTGGAAACAGTCACCAAGGCCATTGATGAGGGAAAGGCAGTCCATACAGCCTACCTTGACCTTGCAAGGCTTCGACACAATACCCCACTCGGGTATTGTAGAAAAACTTACCAGCTTAAATGTAAACCCATATGTCACAAGATGGGTTGCAAACTGGCTTAAGGACAGAACCCACAGGGTTAGAGTTGCTGGCGCTATGTCAGACTCCAAGCGGTCACAAGTGGTGTCCCACAGGGCTCGGTCCTTGGCCCCCTATTGTTCGGCATCTACTTCTCAGAAGTACAGGCCAACATGGGAGGACTTTGGCTGACAAAGTTTGCAGACGACTGCAAACTGGGCGCCATAGTGGAAAGTGCATCGGACACGGATATCCTTCAGAAGGACTCACGGAAACAGATAGCTGGTGCCAGAGCCATGGCCTGAAGTTAAACGCCAAAAAATGTATAGTCATACCCTTTGGGAAAAACAAGGTAATCCCAAGCTACCATATAGGTGGCAATCCACTAAGCACAGAAGAGGTTATCAGGGACCTGGGGACCCAGGTTGACAGTGGCCTTTCTTTTGACACTCACGTTGCTAAAGTGGTTAGAAAGACCTTCTACATTGCCCACCTGATCATGAAGGTATTCACATCCAGATCTAGTGAGGTCATTGTTCCCCTGTACTCTTCACTTATCAGACCAATGATAGAGTACAATGCCCCATTTGGGATGTATCTCGCCCGACATCTGCAGCAATTGGAGAGACCCCAAAAGCTTCTCACCAAAAGGATAAAGGGACTCCAAAATCTGTCATATGCTGCCAGATTGAAGAAACTCCAGCTCTATTCAGTCGCATACCGTCTGCTCAGAGGTGACATGTGCCTGACATACAAGGCCATGTCCAACCCAGAATTAATGGACATGCTCCACCTCAAAAAATCCAAATCCACCAAAACCACTAGAGCAAGTGACTTAAACCTTAGCACGGATATAAATAGGACGTGCTGGAGGGATAGATTTATCACTCAGAGACTCCCTATGCTGTGGAATAGAGTCCCGGTCCATGTGAGGCAGAGCACCTCGCTGGCTCTGTTCAAGAGAAATCTTGACCTGTGGATGGGAGATCGTAGGTTTACCCCGGGAATCAGCTCTGTGTCACTGCTGGACAGAGGCACAACAAACTAATGGGTACAGTATTTTTTCATATAAGGGGTGGCGTAAGCCACAAAAATTCGGGCTAGGCTTATAAATGCCTTGGGGCAGATAGCCTAGTATAAACCTATGAACCTATGAACACAGCCTGGTTAAGGGTAAATTCAGAGATCACTTAAAAGCATTAAGGACAATGATTCTGAGGCCTGTCTAGTCCCTGTGACGAACTAAAAAGGGTAACAAACACAACACTGCCAACAGCTCTGAGACCCTTCTGGCAGACGTAACAGCTATGAGAAGAGCTGTCTTCTCGGAAAAAAAATTTCAAAGATGTGACAGCTATGGACTCAAAAGGGGCCTGTGTAAGCTTTTCTAGCACACTGATGAAGTCCCAGGGGAAGTCACACTCTTTCTTAGAGAAATAATGCACAGAAACACCTTGAGGAAATGTTTAATCTCTGGAAGGCTAGATAAGGGTTGATACCAAAGTAGACGGGCTGAAACTGCTGACTGGTATACTTTAACAGAGGTGCAGACTAGCTCAGCCCTTAAGTGGGTCAAAGTAGTATTGTAGGGTTGGGGTTTCCTCTCTCTTTTGGGGGTCCCAAACTATTCTATAGCTCCAGGAGGACATTTTCCACTTGGAAACATAATACCTCTTTGTGGTAGGCCTCATGAACTCTCCAGAAATTCTGCGTGTCTTCAGTCTACTGGTAAAACAGGGGCATT
Source organism: Protopterus annectens (assembly GCF_019279795.1). Classification (NCBI taxonomy): domain Eukaryota; kingdom Metazoa; phylum Chordata; order Ceratodontiformes; family Protopteridae; genus Protopterus; species Protopterus annectens. The sequence goes on along the minus strand of NC_056741.1, from coordinate 900,958,201 downwards.
AATATCCTCCAAGCTGTCAGCCTCAAAGTTAGCAATTTTGGAAAGATGAGAGAGCCCATTCCTGAAACAATGGGTCCCTCAAGTCAGGGAGCTCCAGGTGGTGTCCTCCTGCCATTTTCATCATTAGTGAAAACTAGGTTGTCTCCACCAAAAGGGTACAAGAAGGTGCACCTTTGGTTTCTTCCTACTTACTTTCTGGAGGAGGCAGAGAAAAATGAAAGAGGAGAAGGTAAATAAGAAGTTCACCGTCAGAAATAAGGAGAATGTATCCACTGCCCAGTCTCCTTGCACTGGACCCAAAAGCAGCAGTCTCATTTGTTTGTTTTCCTAACAGATAAAGTGACCTATCTGCGGGAACACCCCATATTCACCTTAGCTGGTGTTTGAAAGGCAGTCTGCCTGAAAGTGCCCTAGACTGACCCCAGCAATACTATCCTGTGGGAAGGCACCAGACATAACTTTCAGTCTCTTGGTAAATCCCTGGTCCTGACAAGAGCCTCTTGGTGAAGCTCAGAGTGGCCGCTATTTGATGAGTGAAGTTTTCTAGGAAAATCCTGAAGTATAATTCTCTTTCCCTGCTGAGAGGCAGGTCCTCTTCTATGACCCTTTAGCCCTTTAGTACAGCAAGTCTGATATTATTGGAGGAGTATGGCACCCCTGGTCCATTGGAGACTGTGGGTCCCTACAGGACATGGATGGGAAGCCCACTGAGGACTGTAACCTTTTATAATCTTTAGCACCCAGTCATCCGGGGTGTTATCTACCCACTCATGAAAGGAAGCAGACCTATTTCCTGCTATTCTTTGGGATTGGAGGAATTGGGGTGCAGGACAGTCAAAATTCATCTTTGCTACAGGAAGGTCTTTGGGTAACTTCTGGCTTTTGTTGCTTCTTACCACTTTTGTCACTTCTCGCGCTACTGTTGCTTGGGTTTGCTCTGCTTCCTGTTGAACTGGCAAACTCAAAAGGAGTAGTTTCTCTCAAAACAGGGGAACTAGGACAATAGAAAAAGTTGCTTTACTCCCTGCATCAGCTTATTCCTTTTATCCATCTTTTTAAACAATTATGCCGTGGGGCTGCCAAAGAATAACAATTTGTCTAGGGATACACTAATTAACATGGCTTTAACATACTAAGAGAGGCTACAACCTTAACCAAGTGTACTTTATGATCTCTGGTCCAGTATGCACCAGCCCAGGAGACTGGATCCATAAAGTCGCATCCACATTTAATAAAGTGCTTAGCCACCTAGCTAGCAGTCTGAAACAGTCCTAGGAGCTACAATCTTACGTGCAAGTCATACATTCTTCACATTTTTTGACCCATATGAACAGAAATGGCCAGTACGAATTTTGTCATAGGTGTTTGGCAATTAAGGGCCGTAAAGAATCCTTCTAAACAAATGACAAAGTGGAGTACATGCTTTACAGTCTACCCACACAATTAAAGTCAACAAAATTCCAGTCTTTTTACAGCTACTTTTCTTGCAAATCCATATTTCAGTCACCCATGTACTCACTAATTTCAGTGTTGCTGGTCTTCTTCTTGACCATCTCCATCTCCAAACACCACATTCTGGTTCAAGTCCAAGGAACTCCCGATTTTTCTTTTCAACTCCTCTGTTTTTTTTTCTCCCTCAAGCATTTTCCTTTGTAACAATTGAAAATGTTTTACTGGCAAAGTCTGTCTGAGCTTTACTGTCAGAAGAATGAATAGCAGCCCCCTTCTGCTTGCTGGCTCACTTTTTGTTGGTTAAACAACTGCTTCCTTAGTCTGTTCTGCAACCAAAAATGTCTGATCATTCAGGAAAAAAATGCTCTGAAGACAGCTGGATATAACACACTGACTCTCACACCAGCCTCTCAACATTCCCTGATTGCTGGGATAAATTTGCTGCTCTTCTGCCTGGTACACAGGGGACATTTTCCACAAAAGCAATGTTGTCTCAGATTTTTAATACTTTTCCCTTATGTCAGGATCAAGTTCTTCTGCTGGTATGATTGCACATTTACTAATACAGGTCTTGACTTTCTCATGGCTAGGTTTGGAGCATGCCCTCAATGTGCCCTTTCAATTAACAAATCCTGCTATGGAATACCAGTCCAGTTGATTATTTGTGCTTTATTAAAATTAATACAGCATGTTCCTTCCAGTCTCTAGCACAGCAGAAAATCTTAGGTTTTCTCTGTGCATGCAAACATAGGACTCAGTTCAAAGTCCCCAGTTTGATGGGACATATCATACATCCCACATAAGAGGGCTCCAGCTATACCATCTTTTGTTTTTTTTTTTTTTGGTCAGCAAGCCTCCAAGTCATTGTACACTGTACAGCACCTATCGCCTACCCACCAACCACTACTTCCCTCTATTGTACTTCACTCGCTCTTTTACCTTTCCTCCACCATCCACCTTATCATTCCATCAGACAGACTTTCATGATATGGATGTAATGTTTTTGTATGCTTATTACTTTACATCTGTACAGTAAACTATTACTCTGCACTGACTTTTCCTGAGCAGAAACTGAAAGAGGTCCACCTGGATCTGTGCACCAACAAATAGTAAATAAAAAAAATTATAGCCAACAGTCAATTGACAGAAGAGACTCAGTCTAGCAGTACCCCACTGTGAATGGTAGATTTGTTTAAAAGATGGTCTGCCATGATTGAAGGCAGGTGGAAGTTTGTGCTGTTACCAGTGACTATACTCTTATTGTTGTAGCACAATTCATTAATATAGGAAAAAGATTCCTGGAGCTTTCAACACAAAAGAAGAAACATGTAGCTACCCCAGAGGGCTGCCATTCCAAATCTGCCCTTATCTCTAGAGAGTATGCCCAGTTTAGTGTTTCAAGAGGTGGGGACTGTTTACCATGTGGGAATCTCACAGAATGCGTTGAAACTGAAATGGATACTACTCTGGTGGAATATGCTGTATGCATTTCTTGCATCAGCCTGCCCTTGTTCACAGACTGCCACTAGAAAACATCTGCTTTTAGATGTGTTTATTCTCCTTGGACTGCGCAAAGGACACAAAGTTGGAGAAGGCATTCAGAAACAACCAATACAACTTGATAAACACAATGATAGCACCACCAGAGAATGAGTGGTATGGCATTATACACCAATGACAGCATTATGACATACAATGACAGCCAGCATGACAATGAGAGCCATCATGCATGAAAATGGTGAAACCAGAAATGGTGCTGCAATTCAGAAATGCATAAAATTAATGCAATAAACCACAGCCGTCAATTATTCTAATCACTATGAACTTACAGTGTACAGGAGTAGCACTTGTGCTAATATGCTAGTAGTAGCAACAGCAGCCATCTGCAGCAGCTGGACAGCATGTTAGTGGCCACCTTGCTGGCCAGTCTCCCCAGTGTCACACAGCACCACCTTATGCATTACTGAAGGATGTGCCAGTGGTTGACATACCATCATGTCCATGACCAGGACATGCTTAGCATCCATAGGGAATTAGCAGACATGTTGACCTAGTGTCCACTGGGAGTTGGCAGACATGTTGACCTAGTGTTCTCATAGGGAGTTAGCAGACATGCTGACCTAGTGACCACAAAGTTAGACTTGATGACCTAGTGACCATAAAGAGTTAGCAGACGTGTGACATCTTCGCGTGGAACTAGGGGGGTGGTGGAACAAATACCACAGTGCACAGAAACATCTGTGCAACATTAACCATCCTTTCAGTGTCTGACAGGGGAAACATTAGGAGTTGTGCAGGTATCACCCTCATAAATCTTACAAAAAAGTTTTTTTTTGTGTGATGCTACAACATGTGGAGGAGCATATTTGATTTCCATGGACAGCAGAGAAGTCAGCCACTACTATGCTGGTCATTCAACAAGCCGGCCAATTTTGCTGAGGGACTGGAGGGCACTAAATGCACCCACACCACAATCAATGTCCCATCTGCTTCACACAGCATTTAGTATACCAACAAAAAGGCCTTCAAAAGCCATCTGTCAGGTAATGTGCAATACACAGGACATTTCACACTGTGTGTGGGCCATTTTGACACTATCCCAAGATTCCAACATCTAGCAAAAGATGTGCAATCTATACCATTGTGTGTGGAATGACACTCCACAAGATCACCTATTTGGTAGGTGAACACTGCCATCCGCAGAGTCCCAATACTCTGGTCAATTAACGAAGGTAACAGCACTCAATGGTGTTCACTACTGTATGATACAGGTGATCCTGCACAGGTCTTGGAACCATGTCTTATGACTGCATCTGCAGCACACAAGCTAGGGTAGAGACTGCCTGAAACAATGTACTACTGCAGACATTTCTGCTGCATGGCAGCATCAGCAAGAGATATGTGGTCTGTGTCTTGCTGCATAATAAAATGCTGCACAAATGAGGTTACAATAAGGGGACACAGTAGCACTGCCTGACAACTGTAGGAACATAAGGGAAATTGGGAAAGGAGTTAGAGGAACCAACTATGCAAGTACCTCATGAGGCAACAGTGGCACAATACATTGTGACACAGGCAAAGAAACAGCATCTGGTTCACAACAATGGGCTGTGACAAGACAAAAAGAAATAAAGTTATGAATTCAATAATGCAACCAGACCGTACAGTCGAATTTATTGACTGGTCATGCTAAGGATAAAACATTACTACAACTACACAGGCCAGAGAGGCAGGTAGGGCACAGTCATCATTTGCAAAAGTGGGTGGGGCACAATGACAGGGGAAAGAAATTCTGGCGCATCCTGTCCAAGAGAAATGGACATGGGAAAGTTATCTCATGGTAGGGTTACAAGCAAGTATCACAGAGCTAAAGAGTGGAACACTAGTTTTCCCAGTACAGTGAGCCCATGGTGGAGCCCCAAGAGTTGGTCAATACCACTGAGGTGCCCATGCTCAGGGGAATATGAGCTAGCAAGTGTGGACAATGCAGTCATACCCGGAATGGTGTTTGCCATCTCCATACCCTGGCATGAGGTTGCACAATGTACACCTGTCCCCTACTATTTCTAATGTAGCCAGCTGTCTCCAACATCACAACTGTACTTAATACCAGCTACCTGGGCCATCAATGCCCTCAGCAGACAAGACTGCATCAGGTCCCTATATGTCGTCACTTCACATGTTGCAGAATAACTCAAATTTCCCTATGCTGGGTACTCACTTCTAAGAGGCAGTGTAGGCCTCTGATGCCATCTGTGGTAGTGACCCCTGTCTAGCAGTGGGAGGGGGGGGGGGCGATATGGACAGAGCTTCTTTCACTGAATAGAGGAGATGCCAAAGATTCATCTTGCACCAAACTCCACATCCCATTTATGGCTAATATGAGTGTGCTCACCACGGTCATCAATGCTGACAGTGCAATGTACATATTGCCACTGTCAGACATAAGTGAACCACTGATATAAATCATGTACTAAACTCTTGTGGCAGATCCCCGCATACTGGAACATGTCAATGTATGATGAAAATACACCTGTGGCAATTTTGGATGATATGTCTGACTTCCACCATCATGTGTCACACAAAAATACAGTTGTGTACACTTAACATAAATGTAGATGTTCGAGTGTATTCACTGTTGTAGTCATTACATCTGGGTTATCTGCTTGCAGTAGCCCTCAAGTCGGCCTCATTAACAAAGTCTTGGGTCCTGCATCGGTTGCTGTCCCTTCTTCCATGACGTCAGGTTGTCAGGGGTATAAAACATGTAGCCGACGCCATTACATCAGTTTTTCTTCCCCAGATGTCAGGTGCCCCCTTAATGGGAAGCAATTAAATCTATGATACAAGGATATACCTCCAACAAAAAAGCAAATACACCAAAAAGCTTTTTGAGCATAGAAAGTGAGAGTAGAGGTATAGCCAAAAGAAGAAAGGGGGCTAGAGGAAGGGTAACCAGGACTGCAACATTGAATACACTCAAACATCTACATTTATGGTAAGTGTACACAACTGTACTATGTTCTTTGTGTTTTCACTGTTGCAGTCATTACATTTGGGTAGATTCCCAAAGCTAAGGTTGGGAGGAAGAATTTAAATAGAATTAGGACCAGCTATAAGGCCCTGCAAGACTGCAGTGGCAAAGTCAGTTCTGGATTTAGAGAAACTTGGCAAAAGATAATGCTCGGTGAAAGTATGTACAGAACTCCAGACAGCAGCTTCTAGGATGTCCCTTGTAGGGACGCCCCTGAGAAAGGCTGTAGAGGTAGATGCAGCCCTGGTTGAATGGGGTCTGATGCCCTGTGGAATAGGTTTTCCATGGTGCTTATAGCAGAAATGAATGCAGTGGCCTATCCATTTTGAAATTGTTTGCTTTGAAATAGCTTTCCCTTCTCTCCCTGCAGCAAATGCCACCAGCAGTTTCTCGGGTTTCCTTTGAGGTTTAGTCCTGTCCAAGTAGGATCTAAGTTGTCTGTGCACATCTAAGGAGTGTAGTATCCGTTCCCCTTTGTTCTGTGGGTTAGGAAAGAAGGTAGGCAAATGAATGGACTGGTTAAGAGCCACACTGGATACCACCTTGGGCATGAAGGAGGGATTGGTTCTGAGGGACACCCTGTCTGCATGAAAGAAGCCGAAAGGCTCCACTACCATAAGGGCCTGTAATTCAGATACCCTTCTTGCAGAAGTGATTGCTAAAAGGAAAGATGTTTTCCAAGAAAGGAAATTTAAATCTGCAGTAGCAGCTGGCTCGAAAGGAGGAAGAGTGAGTTTCTCTCCAAGACAAAGTTAAGGTCCCAGGCTGGATTATGAGCTTTCCTGGGTGGCTTTAAATTTTTGGCCCCTCTGAGGAACTACTAGCTCTGTGCTATAATGAACTGAAATGGCTGAGGCATGGATTTTGATGGAGGAAAAGGACAAGCCCTTATGAAGTATCTCAGTCAAATATTGTAGAATCTGAAGTAAACTGGGCACTGCTGCGCTCATCCCTTGACATTAGTTCCAGGTACAAAATCTTTTCCATTTTGCAGCATAAGATCTTCTAGTACTAGGCCTCCTAGCCTCTAAAATGATATCCATCACTGATTTACTGAGGGGTGGTAAAGGAGAGATTAGGTAATTAGCCAGGCTGCTAGGTTCAGGGTTTGCAGCTTAGGGTGCAGAATCTAATTCTCCTGCTGAGACAACAGGGAAGGAGTCTGAGGTAGGTGCCAGGGGGCCAAGCATAACGCACTGCGCAGGAGGGGGTACCAGTGTTGGTGTGGCCAGCCTGGTGAAATTAAAATCGTCCATGGCTTGTCTTGTTTGATCTTTAGTAGTACTTTGGAGAGCAGAGGTAGAGGAGGAAAGGCATAAACTGATAGGTTTTCCAGCTGAAGGATAGAGCATCCACTTTCCAAGCTACTTTGTGGGGAATCCTTGTGCAAAATTTGTCCAATTGATGGTTCTGGGGGGAGGCAAACAGGCTTATATCTGGACTCCCCCATTTGCTTGTCAACATGTTGAAAATCCTTAGTTCCAGTTTTCACTATGTAGGTCCTTGAGGTTTCTGCTTAGTCCATCTGCCAGTGTATTTAGTTTTCCTGGCAGGAATTGAGCTTGTAGATTCACTTGGTAGCTCAAGGCTGTGTACCACAATGCCATGGCTAGTCTGCAGAGGGGGTAAGAGTTTGTACCCACCCACTTATGTACCACATGACCGTGGTGTTCTCCGTCTTTACCATTAGTTGTCCTGGAATAATGTGGTCACTGAAAGCTGTCAGAGCATTCTGTACAGCTAACATTTCCTTTTGATTTATGTGTAGGTGCATTTGACTTGGGTTCCATTTGCCGTGAATGCACTTCCCTGGCAGGTGAGCATCTGATGCGTCTGTTAAGGTTTGGGCGGCAGGGGGTAGTGTGAATGATAGTCCCCTGTTTAAGTGGCAGGCCTTTGTCCACCAAAGGAACTCTAGCCATAGGCAAGGTATGATAGGAATCATTGCTTCTAGATCCTGTGAATGTTGACACCATAGCCTTTTGAGATAACATTGCAGTTTCTTCATATGCAGCCTTGCATATGGAATTAAAAGAATGCAGGAGGCCATGAACCCCAAGGATTGTAGTATTTGCCTTGCAGATAACTGGGTTTTTGTGGCCACTTTTGTTTGAAGTAGGTTGTGAAATGAATCAGTTTTTTCTGGCGTGAGGAAAGCCATCTGGGAAGTTGTATTCAAGCTTGCTCCCAGGAATATAATTTGTTAACCATGTACCAGGTGTGATTTCTTTCCGTTTATGGTGTACCCCAGACAAGTCAGTACCCTTTGAACAAATGCCAGATGACTCAAAAGTATGTCCTGACTTTCTGCCTGGATTAGACAATCGTCCAGGTATGGGTAAATTTGACTATTTCTTTGCCTGCAAAATGCAATGACTGAAGCTAGGCATTCAGTGAATACCCTGGGTGCAGTATTTAAGCCAAAGGGCAGTGCAGAGAACTGATAGTGCATGTAGCCTGCTTTGAAGCAAAGGTATCTTCTGCAAGACTCCCAGATAGGGATGTGCAGGTATGCTTCTTATAAAGTCTAGTGTTGCCAACCATGCATATTTGCCTAGCATAGGAAGCAGCTGGTGAAGAGTCAGCATCTTGAATTTTGGAATCACCAGAAAGGTATTTAAAGTAGAAAGGTCCAAGCTAGGACACCATGTATTGCCTTTTCTGGGTACCAGGAAAATCTCTAATAGAAACCTTGTCCCTTTTCCTCTTCTGATACCAACTGAACAGCCCCCATGCTTAAGAGGAAAAAGTACTTGATTTTGGGCCTCTGCCCACTGATTTGGGGGTAAATCTGGCCACCTGCTTGGTGTTGGGTAAGGTGTGGAAGTGAAATCTGTATCCTTTGGATAATATACTTAAAACCCATTTGTCCTGGGTTATGAGTTCCTAGTTTTTGGCCTGCAGACCAAACTTTCCGCCTAAAGGAGCATTCAGTTGGGAAGTGCTTGGAAGTTTTAAAAGCAAGTCATTGAGACAGTTTTCCATGGGGGGGGGGGGTCTTACTACTCCCTATTTTGGGTGCGGAAATCCCCCACTGCTTAGTCTTGTGTGTCCCGTGGGACTGAAACCTGGGGTTTCTGCTGTGTCTGGGTTTGGCTTGAGAAGACCTGGAAGGGGCTGGAAAGGACCAATTCTTAGAGGGCCAGTGCCTAATAAATCTAGGAGGCTGAACTTGTAAGAAATCTTTAACAGTTTGCATAGATTTAGCTTTATCTTCCATCTTTTTAAGAACGTCCTCAGCCTTGTTGCCAAACAGGGTGGTCCTGATTTAAGGGAGCATCCAAAAATTTAGCTTTAACATGATTAGGCAAAGATTGCTCCTTAAGCCAAGCATGCCTTCCGAGCACAGACTCAGTAGCAGCAGCCCTGCAAGAGGCCTCTGACGAATCAAATCCACATTGCAAAGTATGTTTTCCAACCTGTTCAGCAGAATGCATTAAATCCTGTAATTCTTTATTTTCCGCACAGTCAGGAATCAACATAATTTTCTGTTTAAGCAATCCAATAACATGGTTGTTGATAACTTTAACATATGAAACTGGCAGTTTAAAGCCCTAATGGCCAAGGTCGCAGAAGTGTAAACCTTCTTACCCCAACTATCCAGCGCCCTGGAGTCTCTACCAGAAGGGGTAGGATTTTTAGCAGTAGAAGCCTTAATGCCCTTGGGTCCCTGTGAAATAGTCTCTGGATCCGCAACAGGATTTTTAAAAAGGAACTTGTGTGAATCAGGAACCTTGTAATATCTGTCAGGTTTTCTGGGAGCAGGAGGCAAAGTATCAGGGGCCAAACTAGATTCCGAAAAAGCATCAACAATGTCTAGTACAGGAGGAATAGCTAAAGGCCTATGCTGAGGCAGGAGTAAGAAATCCCCAAGCCTCTTTTTTGAATCAGAAAAATCTTGGCTTTCCCAGTGGAAATGATCCCGTAGAGTATGTAAGGTTTCACCAAAAGAAAAATCCTCAGGAGGGGAAGCAGTGGGAATAGAGTCCTCTGCATCAGAATCCTCTTAAGTAGATAAGGGCAAATCCAGATCATTAGAAGAAGCAGAAAAATCAGAATCCTGGTCAAACGATTCATAAACAACTTCAGTCCTAGGTCTCTTAAAAGGGGGAGGTTGGCTTCCCCTGATTAGAGTTATAAGATCCTTCAGTGATTCTTATCATTTGTTTTTCAGTCATAGAGGCCTGAGCATGCAGTCTGGGGGTCGGTTTTTTAGGCATGTTTCAAGATTTAGGCCTAAATGAAGGAGAAGGCAGCGGTTTAATATGCAAATCCGTAGGCCTGAATCCACCCACAGAAGCCCGTGCCTGCACAGCGGCATCCGGACCCATCCAAGGTAGAGACATCCGCGGGTTCCATAGTTGAAGCATCTCACGGCATACCAGAATCTGAATGGGTCTCAGTAGAGGCCTACGAATGAGAAGTAGAAGGTATCAGGGGCTGCGAAAGCACCCGAGTACCGGCGAACTGGCTTAAGAGAAGCGTCGTCTGCAGTTTTGGACCTTGGCGGCCTGTCTCTGTTTTTATCTTTGTATTTTTTTGGAATCCCAGTAGTTGGATGGCTAACCGACAACATTTCTGGATAATTAAACCAAGAACCGAAACATTTAGAGGCGAAAATATACAGATGACGGATAGTGTTCTGATTAAATAAAGCACAAAACCGACAGCAAGGTACGTTGTGGTCAGGGCCTAGGTAAAGAATACAGTACGAATGAAAAGTTTTATGAGGCATTTGCTTTCCACTAGTAATGCAATTATTAACTTTTACTGACGTTGGCAAGGAGCAAGAAAAATTTTCCCCAATGGGGTACTTAGCTTTAGTTGAAGACTATGGTTCTGTAACTCGAAAACGAAAATTTTGCGAACTGCTTCAGGCACCGCACGTCAAGAAAGACAGATGTAATGGCGTCAGCTGCATGTTTTATACCCCTGATGACCTGACATCATGGAAGAAGAAACAGCAACCGACGCAGGACCCAGGCCCCGACTGAAGGCTACTGCAAGCAGATAACCCAAATGTAATGACTGCAACACTGAAACACGAAGGACATCTGCTCCATGCTGATTGAAAATGAATATCAGCACATATGTATCTTGCGAAGCAAATCACTGTTGCAGTCCTGATGTCCCAAGATGACAACTGTGTGTTTCTTACCTGGTGCATCCCTTTACAGTTACATGGAATGTTGCTGTCAGCCCTGATGCCACATCTACAAATCTCTCTTACTTTATCTGATGAGGAAAACAGAAATTCCTTCACTTCCATGTTGGTGGTCACCCCCTAATGGTAGACCTGCTTCTGGCTATTTCCCGTGCCTTTTCACTTGGTGTGCAATAATGCATCAATGGCCCCATGATGTGCGTGCACTACTACCCAGTTATGGGCGACCACTGCTTTTAGCTCTTGCACCATGTATAATCATGGAAGGCTTTGTATGCTTTACCTTTATAAACAATGTGCATGCTGTGTGTGGTGGACCTCATATGTGCACCTGTCACCTATATGGTAAACTTTTCCACATGCTGCTGTTTCTTCCCATCCATAACAAGATGCGTACACCCAGGGGGAACACATTTAAATCAGTGTGTATGCATGACTTTCCATGGCACACAAATGACTCAGTACTACCCCCAGGCCTTTTGGGTGGCCATTACCGTGTGTACTGTTATAGTATAAGCCTTCCTACACTGTGCCATAGTGCTCCAGCAGTGGGCAGATCAGCCATGCTTCCTGCCCAGACCTGTGTTGACTGCACAATGTCTGGCGTACTAAAGGTCCTAAATTCCTCTCTAGCATGTCATGCAGTTCGTGCTGATATGGAATGCTGTTGGTGACTCCACATTGTAGGACAGTGACTAAGCCTGACAGCGTTCCTTGTGCCCTGTCAGGATGAGCCCCCGCCAAGGACGAATGCAACCTGTCCTGCCCTTTCCCCTGTCAACATAAGCCCCCTTGTCCAAGAACAACTGCAGTCTATTCTGGCTTGTCAGCCTGCTCCATCGGCATATCAGATCCACATCCTGCCATGCAGGGCATTATCCCACATACTCTTTTGGCTGTTACGGTGTATGTTTCTTCTTGCACCCTTATGTGGTTACTGTAGCTCTGATGTCCACTACTAGAAGTCCTGTCTACTGTCAGTTTGACTATATAGCAGAACATTCTGATATTCACTATATTCAGATTCTCTAAGATGCATGCCTACAATATGGCAATCATGTTTTTATTTGTTGAAACTGGCCTAGGAGCACAGCAGTTAGGCTAATGAGGTGATTTAACGTTCTCCAAATCATATAAAACAACCCATTTAGTCATAGTCAGCACTACTATACTCATGTCTGCCTGGTTGTGGGCTGGGAAATGATGCATGTTGTGGCCTTTTGCACAGCCCTTGAGTACAATGAAGATGCCACACAGGGACCACAGGAAATACTGTGGGAGTACGAGACCCTGCTTCACAAAAACAACGCCTGGCATCAGCTTGCCAGAACACCATGATGACAGCGGCATCTCCAACACTGGCAAAGAGTGCTGGCACAAATAAACTGACTTGCAGAGGCAACAAGCAGACCTTCTCAACCAATGAAAAGCTGTTCGAAGAAGATGCATCATTATTTTAAGCATTCTGCTCTTGGTTTGGTACTGTACATCAGAAGCACATCTGACTAACTGCCTCTTGCTCAGGAATAAGCTGTGCTGATTACGTTTTATATTTTCCAGCACCCCAAGATATAAAGGAAACTAGATGACCTGTTAAAAGAAGACAGAGGCTCCCCAAGGTGGTGGAGTTACTCCAGTGTGCTGCCAGAAGTACTGCCCCATTTAAATAAATTGTAACATCAGTAATCAGATTATTTTTTGTTGCTTTGTTTTCTCCACTTTCTTATAAGATCAGCTGTGGTGCAGATTACACTAAGGCAGAGACCACCTCGCCCCTCACTGGCCGTTGGGCAGAATACTGGGTTTCCCCAGCAGTCGCCAAGCCTGCCTTCCTACAAAGTGATGAAAAGCTTACTGATAGTCTCCATGAACACCTCTTGGTGTGGGGGGGGGGGTCCTCATCAGAGAGTCCTTTGGAGGGTCCTGCTGGATAACTAAGAGGCAAGTGCAGCAGCTGGATGCCAACACTGGCAATGGGAGAATCTCCTTGCTCAGGCTGCAGACACACACCCAGTTGGCCCCATTCATTTGGCCATTAGAAGTGGCACTCACCCATCATATCAGCCAAGGAGGTGATTCATACCTGGGAGAAATCACATCAGGACTGGTCTTGGCAGGCCCTCCTCACCCCTCTGAATCCCACATCATTATATTTCCTATCATATCATCGCATTTACAGTCTGTCATCCAATCCTTCCCATCAGCAGTTGTCTACCTTCTC